>NW_024713619.1:35000-237500 GCF_018991925.1 Homarus americanus | reverse complement strand
GGCTATTTGAAACACTGGCTGGATGGGTGGCTTGGGAGATTCCTTGGCTGGCCGACTGACTGGTTAGGTGACTGGCTGGTTAGGTGGTTGGCTGGCTAGGTGGCTAGATAGGTGGCTAGCTGGCTGGCTAGGTGGCTGCCTCACCAAGTTTAATATGGTGTAGTCGTCGGCTGCAACAACTTCAACAATACAAAGTTTATTTTGTTGCAGGAAAAGTTTTATTTGCTCCACACAACAATTTTCCCCACCATCGACGCTGCCTTAGTTAGGGACCTGTGCTGTTGCATCTAGACTCTGTCGATGATGTGTGTGTGTGTGTGTGTGTGTGTTTGTGTGTGTGTGTGTGTATGTGTGTGTGTGTGTGTGTGTGTATGTGTTTGTAATGTGTGTGTGTGTGTGTGTGTGTGTGTGTGTGTGTGTGTGTGTGTGTGTGTATGTGTGTGTGTGTGTGTGTGTGTGTGTGTGTGTGTGTGTGTGTGTGTGTGTGTGTGTGTGTTGTTCTCCTTCCCATTCCCTACCCTAACTCGTCTTCATCTCCATCCCTCGCCCGCCCCCCCCCCGTCCTCCCTCACAAAGAATCATCCCATTAAACTCTCCTTCCGACATAAGAGTTCCATCTTTAAATGGCCCGACGTCTAAAGTGCATCCGCTTTACATCACACACTCAATCGGTCCCATTAAATATCCAGTTGGTTTAAAGTGACTCGTCCCTTTAAACTAATTCATTTAAGGAATCTCGTCTCTTTACTCTGATTCATTTAAAGCCCTCTTCCCTAAATTGATCAACTTAACAGAGCACTGTCATGCCCCTCACATACCACTCTCGTCGTTCTCACGGTCACTTAGGTCGGAATTTATCTAATCCGGGTTAGGGAGATGGACCGTGTGGCCGATTTATTAGTATTACCTGTGTGTTGTCGATACCTGTGTAAGCCAATTGGGTTGTTGTGTTCACCTGACTGTTTTGACGGCTGGCATGTTTTATTTTCCTCTGAAGTTGCTGCTGTTTCTGCGAAACACACACACACACACACACACACACACACACACACACAAAAAAGCACAAAAGAGGGCATGCAAGATTATTCTCTCTTCCTACTCCCACATATCAAGAAGGCTCAACACACTGACCCTCTCGGCCTCACTGACCATCACCCCGACCTCATTTGCAAATTTGGGAGAAGCTGCACCATCCTCGACACCGGCTCCTACCCACCGAGATCCTCCTCCGAGAATTGCTGTTCGACACCTCAACCGCATCCAGCCCATACGAACACGAACTGATCGCTATAAGAACAGCCCAGTCCCAACCATTGTAAAAATTATCAATATCTTGTAATCAACCAGTGTATTCACTCCCAATCAATAATACCTTTGCAGTCACTATGTTGAAATGCCCTGTAGTATGACCTTCTCCCCACCTAGTTATTATATATCATATTTGTATCACTTATGTTACTTGTATATTATTTGTCAATCAAGAACCCGTTCCCCAATTATGCAGCTGTACTGTATATTTTGAGCCTTCCGGTTGTCATGCTCTTTCATTAAACCGTTAATTATTATTATTATTAGTATTATCATTATTATTATTATTACACACACACACACGCACACACACACACACACACACATACACACACACCGAGAGAGAGGCGGGAAATAAGCAGTTGTTCACAGCCATATTTCCCGCCTCTGCTGACGGTCGTGTAATATTTCTATGTGATGCTAATCTTTTAAAATGTTAGTTTTTGCATACTGTAGCATTAATTATACGTAATATGACTTTGTATGCCTTATTGTGATAAAAATAAAGTATATATTAAATGCGTCCTCCTAAAGCGTGAATTTGCTCCCAGAGTTTAACAGTTAAATCATGTATAAGATTTCTGATAAACTTCCTACGTGCTCATGTTTGAAATAATGAATAAATGTGTCTTTATATAATTTAGTTAAACACCTTTCTCGCCAGAAACGGTCATACCAACGATTATGAATAAACTCATTTAGAAAAACATCATTACTTCAGGACGAAATCGGACAGATTTGCAACAACCAATCAGCTGTAACTCTTGAGGAGGGGGCGGGGCAGCTCTTCTCAGCTGGGAAAAAACGCACTGTAGACACCATCACAAAAAGGTATGAGGCACCATCATCAGTCCATCAACACACTCTCACACACCATCAACACACTCTCACACCATCAACACACTCTCACACACCATCAACACACTCTCACACACCATCAACACACTGTCACACACCATCAACACACTCTCACACACCATCAACACACTGTCACCATCAACACACTCTCACACACCATCAACACACTCTCACACACCATCAACACATTCCACACCATCAACAGACTCTCACACACCATCAACACACTCTCACACACCATCAACACACTCTCACACACCATCAACACACTCTCACACACCATCAACACACTGTCCACACCATCAACACACTGTCACACACCATCAACACACTGTCACACACCATCAACACACTGTCACACACCATCAACACACCCTCACACCATCAACACACTCTCACACACCACAACACCCTCACACACCATCAACACACTCTCACACACCATCAACACACCTCACACCATCAACACACACTCTCACACACCATCAACACACTCTCACACACCATCAACACACTCTCACACACACCATCTACACACTCTCACACACCATCAACACACTCTCCACACCTACACTCACAGCGGCCAAAGTTATATTTATCGTCAATTTGCAGTTTGTGTCAAGCGGTGAGGGAGGAGGTGAGGAGTGAAGGAGGGAGCAGTGAGGAGGGTGGTGAGGAAGGGAGGTGAGGAGGTGGTGAAGGAGGTGGTGAGGGAGGAGGTGAGGAGGAGGTGAGGGAGGAGGTGAGGAGGAGGTGAGGAGGTGAGGAGGAGGCAAGTGGTGAGGAGGAGGTGGAAGTAGGGAGGAGGAGGTCGTCTACATCT
The DNA here is from genome assembly GCF_018991925.1 of Homarus americanus. NCBI lineage: Eukaryota > Metazoa > Arthropoda > Malacostraca > Decapoda > Nephropidae > Homarus > Homarus americanus. Next base: position 234,511 of record NW_024713619.1, on the reverse strand, counting down.
GGTGGTCTGGTCACCACAACGTTGATAACAAACACTTTATGTGGTGTGTGTGTGTGTGTGTGTGTGTGTGTGTGTGTGTGTGTGTGTGTGTGTGTGTGTGTGTGTGTGTGTGTGTGTGTGTGTGTGTGTGTGTGTGTGTGTGTGTGTGTGTGTGTGTGTGTGTGTGTGTGTGTGTGTGTGTGTGTGTGTGTGTGTGTGTGTTGTGTGTGTGTGTGTGTGTGTGTGTGTGCTATACTTAATATAGTAGAATGACTGTTCACGTGTGGTGTTTGCTTTATGTATTGGTAATTGTGTTTGTTTGTGTATGTATTCAGATATACATGTGTGTATGTCCGTTAACAACAATAAGTATACACAATGTACATCATGTGTTTGTGTATAACCCCACTAAACACAAACAGAAGTTTTCTCTAAATATCTTCTCTAGTCAGTTGTTACGTCACACAAAACAACACCCCTAAAAGAGACTCAACTGGAGGAGCCACACATCATCGACTGTTCCATTAGAGCTGATGGCCCTTCTCAGCCACCACCTTCAGGAGACGGCCATCATGCGAGTCAAAATAATTCAACAAAGACTGTGCAATTTTCCCTCACTTCTACCACCACGCCACCACCTCAAGCCACCACCACCTCAAACCACCACCACCTCAAGCCACCACCACCCAAGCCACCACCTCCACTAGCCACCACCACAACCACAACAACCCTACCACCATAGCTACCACCATAAACACAACAACCACCACCACTACCACCACCATAGCTACCACCATAACCACAACAACCATCACATCACCTGACCACTGATGGATATACTATCAAGAGTATCGTACAGGTGAAAAATTCACTCATCTACTTTGAAAAAATATTTATATGACTATTGACACTGACTGACTTGACTTACCGACTTACTGACTTAATTGATTGATAAATAAATAAATAAATAAATAAATAAATAATATGCAATTCTATCAGTTATGGCTACGTGGTCTCCCGAGAGAGGTCCAGTGTTGGCACAAAGAGAAGACTGAAGGGAGACAACGACAACGACAACGACAACAACAACAACAACAACAACGACAACGACAACGACAACAACAACAACAACAACAACAACAACAACAACAACAACAACAACAACAACAACAACAACAACAACAACTCATCTGTTTAGAGAAAGAAAACGGCCGAAATATTTGCGTGTATAAAATTGCATTGTGAAACCTTTTAAAACAGACTAAGGTGTAATCTTTTAAAAGGCATAGAAATGAGTTTACACGAAGCTATCCTCCATTTAAATCTAATCTCTTGCAACATTTATAAGGAAAAATATCTTATGTTGCAATGATTTTACTGATAATATCTGTAAAATGTTGAAAGCTGCAGTAAATGTCACATAGAGTTGCAGATCATTCGTCACACACACACACACACATCCATTCATCTATATCATGTCAAAATATATACATGTTTGACCTGAAAACAAGTCAGCCATTCATATCGTGTGTGTCAAATGTGTTAACTGCATATCTGGCGGGACATATGGTGGGTTTTTCACAGCGAAGCGTATATGAACACATTCCCAAATTTTTCCTTACTTATACATTAAATAAAACTTTCATTGGTTAACTTCTGTAAAAATAACAGATTAACTTTTAATATTATTGGTGGTGCTGGGGGTGAAGGTGGGAATGGTGATGGTGGGAATGGTGATGGTGGGAATGGTAATAGTTGGGAATGGTAATGGTGGGAATGGTGATGGTGGGAATGGTAATGGTGGGAATGGTAATGGTGGGAATGGTAATGGTGGGAATGGTGATGGTGGGAATGGTGATGGTGTCTGAGGCAACTTTATCTCTTGTATTACTCGTTTTGTGCTGACATAAATCACACACACACACACATACACACACACACACACACACACACACACACACACACACACACACACACACACACACACACACACACACGATGTTGTCAATACTCATAAAACTCCTACAATATTATAATAAAAATGTTAACGTTATAGATGATGTCATTAAGAGTCATAACCCTTTGTCACACTCTGGCCACCTGTGTCATTAACTCACATCCTGTACCTCAATTATTAGTGTGTAATATTAAGTTCACTCAAGGTAATGACATTTAGGGTTAATTATTATTATTGAGTTTTATTGTATATTTGTGTGTGTATAAAGAATAAGTTGGTCACACTCTCTCTGTTTCTCTCTCTCCTTCTCTCTCTCTCTCTCTATTCCATACTTACACACACACACACACACTCCCTCTTTCTCTCTCTATCTCACTCTCTCAATCTATTTATCTATATTTCTCTCTTCATCCATCTATCTATCTATCTATCTGCTTTCATAGTCTACTTCTCCACATGTTCTTCCTGTTCTTCAACGTGTCACTTCCTCCTTCTTTCCAATTAACTATTTTCTAATCTGTTCTAATTACCCAAATTCTTCCCCCGTGCGTCTCTACTTATTCCTTAGTAATTATTGTTCTTGCTATCTAATTAACTTCGTATACTTGGCAACTTTAATTGTATGTTTTGTTAAATTTTATGAGATTTTTGTCTATATTGAGAGAGAGAGAGAGAGAGAGCATTATTAGCCGAGAAACGAAACATAAAAAAAAAATATAATGAAAATATAATAATAATAATAATAATAATAATAATAATAATAATAATAATAATAATGTAATGGTGATGGTGAGAATAGTAATGGTGGGAAAGGTGATAGTGGGAATGGTAATGGTGGGAATGGTAATGTGGGAATGGTAATGGTGGGAATGGTGATGGTGGGAATGGTATTAGAAATTGTAATGGTGGGAATGGTGATGGTGGGAATGGTGATGGTGGGAATGGTGAGGGAATTAGAATGTGTGGGAATGGTGATGGTGAGATGGTGATGGTGGAATGGTGATGGTGGGAATGGTGATGGTGGGAATGGTGATGGTGGGAATGGTGATGGTGGAATGGTGATGGTGAGAATGGTGATGGTGGGAATGGTGATGGTGGGAATGGTGATGGTGAGAATGGTGATGGTGGGAAAGGTGATGGTGGGAATGGTGATGGTGAGAATGGTGATGGTGGGGATTTTCTCCTTTCTATCCCGCTGGTTGATGTGGTGCCTCCCATCACGTGTGGCGCACTATACCTTCATCCTAACTACGTGTGCACCATCACCCTTCACCACACACACACACACACACACACACACTGCAAGATCACCATTATCCCTCACCATACACTCACTACAGGTTCATTATTACCCTTCACCACACACACACATACACTATAAGATCACCATCACCATACACATAACAACTACGTGATGGTGGTCTTCTTCGTCTTCGTCTTCTTCTCCTTCTTCTTCGTCTTCTTCTTCTTCGTCTTCTTCTCCTTCTTCGTCTTCTTCGTCTTCTTGACCGTCGTTGTCCGTCTCTTCTTTAATTCCCTTCGCTTCTCCCCTCAATTTCCATTCATTGTTCTCTCATTCCTCTCTCTCCCTTTTCTTCATTCTTTCCTCACTTTTTTTTCATTTTCCTCCTTTTTTCCTTCACGTTCCTTTCCCCTTTCTTTCATTTTCTTCACTTTCTTTCATTTTCTCCTCATTACTCTCTTTTTTCCCCTCACAATGCCTTTAACTTTCTATTACTACTTCTTGTCGTTTCTCTCGATTCCCCACATTTGATTCTTACTTTCTCTCGACACTCTCATCCATTTCCCCTCATTTCCCCACTTACATTCTCCTCAAATTTCCTCTTGATTTCCCCTCGTTTCCTCCAGTCTTCCCCTTCATTAATTCCTCCTTTTACCTCCCACTTCCATTGTGCCCACTTTCACCAAACTATTCCTTCACTTTACATTGTTTTATTTTCCCCTTACTTTCTCTCCATTATTCCCCTCCCTTTCTCTCCATTATTCCCATCACTTAATCCCCATTTCCCCCTCACTCTTTCTCTATTTTCTCCTCACGTTTTCTATTTTCCCTCATTTCTCTCCATTTCCCCTCACCTTTCTCAGTATTTACTCTCGCTTTCTTTCAATTTTCCCCTCACTTTCTCTCCATTTTCCCCTCACTTTTCCCCATTTTCCCCTCACTTTCTCCTCCACACCTTGCCATTAATTTTCCTTCACTTCACGTCATTTCCTATAGAATCTCCCCTCACTCTCCCCTCACAACTCTCTGGCTGCCCTCACTATACCCAGAGGCAAGTTCCAGGTATTTCTAAAGCTGTTTTTTATTTATTTTATTCATTTATTCATTTATGTATTATATTCATATGCATATGTTGAAGCTTTTATATAAGTTACATAAAGTGAAACATTTTTGAGGTCAGGTTAGGTTAGGTTAACAATAGTGTAGTTAGGTTAGGTTAGCTTAGGTTAGGTTAGGTTAGCTTAGCTTAGGTTAGGTTAGCTTAGCTTAGGTTAGGTTAGGTTAGCTTAGGTTAGATTAGGTTAGGTTAGGTTAACAATAGTGTAGTTAGGTTAGGTTAGCTTAGGTTAGATTAGGTTAGGTTAGGTTAACAATAGTGTAGTTAGGTTAGGTTAGGTTAGGTTAGGTTAACTACCCTCCAAGATCATTAACATTTTTGTAACATAACTTCAACATCTATTCAATCTCCCCCAACACATTTTTTACTCGTTATTCAGTTTATTCATTTAATCCCCAGGAAGCAACACAGATGAATAATTTATGACGATAATTAATAAGTCATTTATTTACCTTTTCTTCATTATTTACCTGTATACACTAAAACCACAAGGCCGTAGTTATTTACTATTTGATTCTATCCATCTATCTATCTATCAAACTTATCTATCTATCTGTTTATCCATCTATCTATCTGTCTGTCTGTCTACTTTTCCCTCCCTGTCTCTTTATTCGTCCATTCCTCTCCCACCTTCCTCTTTTACTCTTTCCCTCCTTCTCTCCACCCTAACTCTCGCCTTCCTCTTCTTCTCTTCCTCTCTCCATTCTTTCCCTTTTCGATCCCCCTGCCTCTTTTCCTCCCCCTCTGCCCCCCTTATTTCCTCCTCTCCTTCTCTCCCCTCTTCTCCTTCTATCTGTTCCTCACTCATATCTTTCCTCAACCAATCTTGCACAAATAATAACCTTAATGCCACCAGGAAATCTCTCTTTCCTGATGTCAACTTCGACTACTATCTTGGCTCTCAGATCTTCTCCTCCTCACAGCTTCTTCTCATTCTTCTCACCCTCTTCTTCTTCCTTCCATCACTTCCCATCTCCTCCTACTCCCAGCATCATCTCTTCCTCCTCCCCTTCTCCCAACTCTTCCCAGCTCCTCATCTTCCTCTTCCTCCTCCCAGCATCTTCTCCTCCTCCTCCCAGCTCTTCCCAGCTCCTGCCAACACCAAAGCAAAATTATTCCCAATATTTGTCGTACTTGAGCTTCGGCCCAAATTGGGTGACGGTTCGGTAAAAACTGGGTACAGATTCTGTCCAAATGGGTAATGTTTAGTCCAAATTGGGTTGCAGATTCTGTCCAAATGGGTAAAGTGTAGTCCAAATTGGGTGCAGATTCTGTCCAATGGGTAAAGTGTAGTCCAAATTGGGTGCAGATTCTGTCCAAATGGGCAAAGTGTAGTCCAAATTGGGTGCAGATTCTGTCCAATGGGTAAAGTGTAGTCCAAATTGGGTGCAGATTCTGTCCAAATGGGTAAAGTTTAGTCCAAATTGGGTGCAGATTCTGTCCAAATGGGTAAAATATAGTGCAAATTGTGTGAAGGTTCGGAAAAATTGGGTGAAGATAAGGTCGTAATTGGGTTAATATAGTTCATATTGGTTTACGGGTGAAAGACAAAGAAGAAAGGAAAGCGAGGAGGAGGAAGAGAGGGAGGCTGAAGTATGAGAAGGAAGAGGAGGAGAAGAAAGAGAGCTAAAGAAGAAGAAGAAGGAGGAGGAGGAGGAGAGGCACAAGAAGAAGAGGGAGGAAGAGGAGGAGCTAAAGAATGAGGACGGGGTGGAGGAGGAGAAAGAAAGCTAAAGAAGGAGAAGCAGGAGGAAGAGAGGCTAGAGAATGAGGAGGAGGAGAAGAACAAGGAAGGATAAACAAACAAATAAACAAACACACACAAAAAAAATACAAACAAATCCTTCACACTCACAGAAAAAATACAAAAAACAAATAAAAAAACAAGAGAAACAACAACAGTAATAAAATCAAATAATAAAACAAAATAAAAACAAACAAATAAACACTACACAGGTAAGAGACACAACAGGTAGAGACAGTAGAGAGAGAGAGAGAGAGAGAGAGAGAGAGAGAGAGAGAGAAAATGTCCCACTATGTCATTAAAGAAACAAACAAATCCTTCCACTGTCTTAATAAACAAACAGACCTTCCCATTATCTCATCACACAAACAAACAAACTCTCCTGCTATAACAAATAAAGCCTTAGTAGTTGTCACAGGCACAACAAAGACTCTTGTGTTGTTGTGTTTGTGAAGGTGATAAATTTGCTTCTTATGAGGAACAAAAAAATATGAAGGTATTTGATGTCGTGTTTTTGTTTTTATGCGAGACGAGAGCAGCCGTGTGTGTGTGTGTGTGTGTATGTGTGTGTGTGTGTGTGTGTGTGTGTTATCAAATATGATTAAATGAGTGACCTAAATAACACAGTCCTATGCTCTACTCTTTCTTCCTTCCTTTCTCCTCCTCCTCCCCTCCCTTCCTCCTCTCCCCTCCCTTCCTCCTCCTCCCCACCCCCCCTCCTCCCTCCTCTACACTCTCCCCTCCTCCCCACCTCCCCTTCCTCCTCCTCCCCTCCGCCCCTCCTCCTCCTCCCCTCCTCCCCTCCTCCCCTTCCCTTCCTCCTCCTCCCCTCCCCTCCCTCCTCCTCCCCCTCCTCCCCCTCCCTCCCCTCCCCCTCCCTCCTCCTCCCCCCTCCCCCTCCTCTCCTCCCACCTCCTCCCCCTCCTCCCCTTCCTTCCCTCCTCCTCCCCACCTCCCCCTCCTCCTCCTCCCCCACTCTCCCCTCCTCCCCTCCCTTCCTCCTCCTCCCCCTCCCCCTCCCCTCCTCCCCACCTCCCCCTCCCTCCTCCTCCCCCCACCCCCCTCCCTCCCCCTCCCCCCCTCCCTCCTCCTCCCCCCTCCCCCCTCTCCTCCTCCTCCCACCTCCCCCTCCTCCTCCTCCCACCTCCCTCCTCCTCCCCCTCCTCCCCACCTCCTCCTCCTCCTCCCCTCCTCCCCTCCTCCTCCCTCTCCCCTCCCCCTCCTCCCCTCCTCCCCCTCCCCTCCCTCCCCTCCTCCCCTCCCCCTCCTCCTCCTCCTCCCCACACTCCTCCCTCCTCCTCCTCCTCCTCCCCTCCCCTCCCCTAAAAAACATAAATATCCAGTTTTTTGTTTACATTTAGTAGAGCAATGGCAGGCACTTAAACTACCAACGTGTTGGCCTCACTCACATCCATCTCTGCTGACTGTGGGGAGAGACTGGTGATGACTGGTGATGACTGATGATGGTTGGTGACTGGTGATGACTGGTGACTTGTGATTGGCAATAACCGGTGATGACTGAAGACTGCTGACCGTGACTGTTGGAAAAGCTGTCCGTCCACTATTTATGAAATGAAGGCAAAATCAACTCGTAGGAAGAACCATTCGATTTTTTTTTTTTTGGTCAGAGATCAAAACAAATGTCAGACGAGAAGAGCCTTCCATGTGCCTCACCTCACGACAGAATAACTTCAAATATAATACTGTACTGTAACATATATTTTAGTGTCAGACCAACTCGACACACCGGCGGCAGAGTTTAGGGGAGAGCAATGTGTTGGTCGTGTGTTGGTCGTGTGTTGGTCGAGTGTTGGTCGTGTGTTGGTCGTGTGGTCGATGTGTTGGTCGTGTGTTGGTCGTGTGTTGGTCGAGTGTTGGTCGTGTGTTGGTCGTGTGTTTGTATGTATGTAAGGTAAAAAATACGGGTTAGGTTCACGGTAGTTGAGTGTCACAGCCTGTATGTATCCTCCTGTTGGTGTGAGTTGTGGCTGTTATCACCCTCCTGCCCCGGTGTCCACATCTCTCTCTCTCTCTCTCTCTCTCTCTCTCTCTCTCTCTCTCTCTCTCTCTCTCTCTCTCTCTCTCTTGGATCGCTGTTGCCGGTGCTGTTGTTGCTATCGTCAATCGTAACTGTTATCTCCCTTCTTCCCCGCTGTCAATATCTCTCTCTCTCTCTCTCTTGACTTGCTGTTCACCTGCTGTTGCTGTCTTTTGTTTCTGCCGTCAGTCGTGGCTGCTATCTTTCTGCTGCCTCGCTATCCACCAACAACCATCACAGGCTGACCTCCCGCTGTACACGACAGGAAATAGTTCTTCCTGATCTTACCCGGGAAGGACGATGAGGAGGAGACACGAGAAACACTACTTGTGATGGACGAAAAAATGGACCTTGTTATTTTATTGTGTTAGTTGTGATGGTGATAACACACACACAAACACACACACACACACACACACACACACACACACACAGATAGATAACTATACACATCCAAACGTTAAATAATACTTACCTCCTCCTCAGGACTTTTAAACCCATAAACACAGGTTAGTGAAAGGTGAGAGAGAGAGAGAGAGAGATACCACTAACTATCCACACCAGGTAACAATACATCACCATAAAACAAAAGAATAACTTATTGGTTATCATTAAGACATCAAAGCGTTATCCTCCCGGTGGTTAAATAATGGTCCTTCACCTCATTAATCTTTTCCCATTTATCTTCTCTCATTCACCAGTTCTAAAATCATCAATCATCATCATTTTTCTTCCACTTCCCTGTCATTCGTCTGTTTAATTTAGTAATGTCTGTTATCGTTTGTCTCTCTATCATCTGTTTCCTTTATAATGATCTTTATCACCATTAATCTCGCCTCACCTCTCGCTCTTTGTGTCAGTCTCGCTTGCCTGTTACCTGTTGACTTTTACCTGCCAGCGTCAACAGTCACCTGAGGAGGTAATTAGTCTTCTCACCTCCACCACAATCACCAACATCTCCACCACCACCACCACCACCACACTTCTACCACTTCAACAACCATCATCACCTCCACTGCCACTGCCACCACCACCACTACTACTACCACCACCACCTCCACCACCATCACCTCCACTACTACTACCACCACTACCGCCATCACCACCAGTACCACCATATCCACCACGAGCCTTTGATCTTTATTCCTGGAAACTGTTGAGGTATAAAACACACTGGTACACTTCCTTTACCGAGCAACACAACACAACACAACACAACACAACACAACACAACACAACACAACACAACACAACACAACACCCTAAAACACTGCCTTCCTGAGCAACACATTTCCCGAAAAACTATTCTTGTTCCGAGAGAGAGAGAGAGAGAGAGAGAGAGAGACTAATTCTTCACTCTGAGTTAGTAATTACAATAACAATACAAATAAATAACAGCCTATTGATTCATAATATTTTCCAATGTATTCTTTGTAACATGTGACAGTCACGCCTGAACAAGTAACAGATCTATCAAGAAATATACTGGGCAGGGTAATGTATGATAAGGTTTAATATAATTCTTTATGTAATTATCTACACTACAGCATCATCATACACCACCCCCCCCCCTGTGTATAATGTTATTAGTAGTAATTATAGTCTGGCGGATGATGTGCTTACAGTAAAGGTGATCACATTACCTATAATTACATTCTCCAGTTTTGTCAGAAAAAATGCAAGTTACTAATTAAAATAATCCTTTTAGTAACAATTTGGAAGTTTTTACATTATGTGGATAATATTAAGTTAATGTATAATAATGTTAGTGTTGTTATGTTAAGATAATATATCTAGAAGGTCTCCCAGGACACAGCGAGTCGTCCCTTGTATGAAGCTTATTAATACAAACTTCTGTATTACTTATGTTTGTATCATTTAAAATATAAGTTTCTTCATTTTGTTTGTATTATAAAAATCAAATGTATCTGTTAATCATATGGGAATTATATAACTCACTAATTCATGTACTGATGGACGGGTGGACAAATGAGTTATGTTCTTAGTGTAATAATTTAATTTAACGTGTGTGTGTGTGTGTGTGTGTGTGTGTGTTACAGTAACACATGTAAGGCCGCAGGACCTCGATTATAAGTGTCCTGGTAAAGTTTGTCTCAACCATACATCCGCCAGTGAAGGATCTGCTGTTGCTGGACTTGTTCCCTCCTTCAGGGACTCGTGGAGGTAGTGGACGACCCGACTAGTTTCCTGGTCGTGGGATTATGCTGAGCTACATACAGATGTGTTGGTGTTGGACAAGACCCCGACAGCTGCATACAAATGTGTTGGTGTTAGACAAGACCCCGACAGCTGCATACAGATGTGTTAGTGTTGGACGAGACCCCGACAGCTGCTGGTTAGTCTGCGGTAGTTGTTGCTCCAGCTGCCAGTAATCACACAAGTTTTGAGAGACTATGCAGACGTCTAGCCAACACAGCCATAATTACGTCCTTCTATTCACTCCATAATATGTCTTCATTAACTTTCCTTGAGATGCAAAAGTTTGTTTGGGCAGCAATTTGGTGGCGAGCGTGTCCTGCCTGGCTAAGACTTTGCTTGTAAGACGCCAAGATGAGTGTGTGTGTGTGTGTGTGTGTGTGTGTGTGAAGATGTTGCCCAGGGTCTCGTGCCCCTGGTAGCTGAGGAGTGTTATTCTGAGGTGGTCCTTAGTTAATGTTACTCCAACACCAACACCAACACCATACATATACACCAATACATACACTCCAACATCAACACCATACATATACACCAATACATACACTCCAACACCAACACTCTCTTTACACACCAACACCCACCACTACACTCACCAACAACCTAGTTATATACTGTATATTGGAGGGACGTGGCAGGGCTAATAACCACACAATGATCGAGAGACTGTGTCGTGGTCTGGCCGACAAGGTCTACCCCAGCGGGAGGAAGACAGTTGCGGCCTCATGTCTGTAGTTGTGACGGATGACTTGTTGCTGTCTATAACCTCCTCCTCCTCCTCCTTTTCCTCCTTCCTACATCCCCCCTTCATCCTCTCCTGCACCCCTCCTTCCTCCTCTCCTGCACCGCTCCTTCCTCCTCTCCTGCACCCCTCCTTCCTCCTCTCCTGCACCCCTCCTTCCTTCCTCCTCTCCTGCACCCCTCCTTCCTCCTCTCCTGCACCCCTCCTTCTACCCCCCCTCCTCCCCATCCCTCACCACACACGAAGATGGATGTCTCCCCCTCCCACCTACCCTCCCTGTTGTGAGCCCCACCATGTGTTGTGAGTCCCGCCAGGTGTTGTAAGTCCCACCATGTGTTGTGAGTCCCGCCAGGTGTTGTAAGTCCCACCATGTGTTGTGAGTCCCGCCAGGTGTTGTGAACCCCACCAGGTGTTGTGAACCCCACCGGGTGTTGTAAGTCCCACCATGTGTTGTGAGTCCCACCATGTGTTGTAAGTCCCACCATGTGTTGTGAGTCCCACCAGGTGTTGTAAGTCCCACCATGTGTTGTGAGTCCCACCAGGTGTTGTGAACCCCACCGGGTGTTGTAAACCCCGCCAGGTGTTGTGTGTTAGGTCAGAGATGAAAATCAACATACCTGCAGGAACTCCCTTCTTAATTACCTTGATGGAGTTTACCTGTTGTGTATGTGTGTTACGTCAAGGTCACATTAATCACCTTAGGGAATTTTTCTCACTTAGGATATTGAATTATGTGTTGATGCAGCGTAGACTAACGGAATAAGAATGTGTAAAAATAGAGAAATACATGTTAGCGAATGTGCTTGTTAATGAGGAGATAGACACATGGTAAGTAGGAGTGTGAATGTATGTGTCTGTGTATGTAATGTGGCCTAATGCTGTTTACTGAATATTGAGCTTACTGTGGCTAATATTGTCACTCAGGGTGTGGCTCATATGACGTGTGGTGTGGTTCATGGTGTGATTCACATGACGTGTGGTGTGGCTCAGGGTGTGGCTCACATGACGTGTAGTGTGGCTCACATGACGTGTGGTGTGGTTCAGGGTGTGGTTCACATGACGTGTAGTGTCGTTCATGGTGTGGTTCACATGACGTGTGGTGTGGCTCACATGACATGTGGCGTGGTTCTGGGTGTGGCTCACATGACGTGTAGTGTCGTTCAGGGTGTGGCTCACATGACGTGTGGTGTGGTTCAAGGTGTGGCTCAGTAGAGATGCTTACTGGTGGTGGCGGCCAGGGAAGTGTTGCCGAAATATGAACCTGACGTGTGTGTTGACATTTCATTCATCTACTGCTCCCAATCTCACACACACACACACACACACACACACACACACACACACACACACACATGCAGTCCCCTGGAAAACATTCAATTATGCAGGTAATTAAACTGCCGAGTAAGTCAGGGAATGGGTCCCAAAAGTGGAAGTCGAGGCGAGAAGTCAGTAAACTTAGGTAGTTAGTGATGTGGTTTTTAACAGTGAGAGTTGAGGTGCTGATATATACTGTATATTTATATGAGCCGCAAGAGAAACAGCTGGAGGCACAGTGTTTATCGTCACAATGTACTCATAATTATATTAACGCCACCACCAGAGATACACAATGTGGTGAAAATGTTGTCTCTATTATAGTGAGTTTAATACAGCGTTCAGTAATATTCACAGTGATGCGATGGTTTTATATATTACAACAAGGATTATACAGTGTTGCATCTCTCTCTATCTATCTATCTATCTATCTATCTATCTATATATATATATATGTTTGTTTACGTCACTTAGCACACGCAGGGAAGACGAGATCAGCTGATGGACCAAAACACAGCAGTTAAACGTCTCCATGTTGATGCACTTTACTGTTATCTGTTTACCAATTTTTTGAGAAGAATTATAAAAAACGATTAATTATTCATGAGGTGAGAGAAGAGGGAGAGAGGAGCCACAGGTAATGGGTTATGAGGAGGACAGAGAGAGAGAGGAGCCACAGGTAATGGGTTATGAGGAAGACAGAGAGAGAGAGAGAGAGAGGAGCCACAGGTAATGGGTTATGAGGAAGACAGAGAGAGAGAGGAGCCACAGGTAATGGGTTATGAGGAGGACAGAGGGAGAGAGAGAGGAGCCACAGGTAATGGGTTATGAGGAAGACAGAGGGAGAGAGGAGCCACAAGAGATGAGTTATGAGGAGGACAGAGAGAGAGAGAGGACACAAGAGATGAATTATGAGGAGGACAGGGAGAGAGGAGCCACAGGTAATGGGTTATGAGGAGGACAGAGAGAGAGAGGAGCCACAGGTAATGGGTTATGAGGAAGACAGAGAGAGAGAGAGAGAGAGGAGCCACAGGTAATGGGTTATGAGGAAGACAGAGAGAGAGAGGAGCCACAGGTAATGGGTTATGAGGAGGACAGAGGGAGAGAGAGAGGAGCCACAGGTAATGGGTTATGAGGAAGACAGAGGGAGAGAGGAGCCACAAGAGATGAGTTATGAGGAGGTTAAGAAGGGCGGAGAGAGACTTAATGTACAAAGTTTAGCTCAGCCGAGGGAGAGTTAAGTAGATTCATCTCATTAAAGTTTTACACCACAGTTTGGCCAGACGTCTTAAGTGACCTGTGTTGTTTTATCTTGTTATTGTCGCCTTAAGTTACGCTGTGGTGGTGGTGGCAGGTCGCCTTGTTGTCTCACAGCTGATGATGACAACCACGTGTGTCTCCAGCTGGTAGTGTGACGTCATAGGTAAACATAAACAAGTGTCCCGCAGCTCCTAACAACACAAACATTCGGTCAGTTAGGTCAAGAATGGTGGACTGGCGAGGCTCCATCCACCACGTCAACTGACCTAAGTACGAGGCTCCATCCACCACGTCAACTGACCTAAGTACGAGGCTCCATCCACCACGTCAACTGACCTAAGTACGAGGCTCCATCCACCACGTCAACTGACCTAAGTACGAGGCTCCATCCACCACGTCAACTGACCTAAGTACGAGGCTCCATCCACCACGTCAACTGACCTAAATAGACCCAATTGACGAGGGTCCATCTCCCACGTCATCTGAGTCAGGGAGACAGATTGAGGCCGTTTGTGGGTCACTACTGAGAGTTAAGAGTAAAAAGAAAACATTTAGAGAAGCTGTGAGGAAGAACTAATGACCAGCGTCAGCTGATGACTCGTTTACCAGAGCAACTTTTACTGTGGCTTAGTTGACGATTATCCTTTTATCTGTTGCTAGGAGGAGGAGGAGGAAGAGGAAGAGCAGGAGGAGGAGGAGGAGGGAGGAGGAGGAGAGGAGGAGGGGAGGGAGGGGAGGAGGAGGAGGAGGGGAGGAGGAGGAGGGGAGGAGGAGGAGGAGGAGGAGGAGAAGGAGGTGAAGAAGGGGGAGGAGGAAGTGGTGGAGGAGGTGAAGGAGGGCGGGGGCAGGAAGTGGTGGTGGAAGAGGAGAATGAGGTGCAGGAGGTGGACAAGAAGATGGAGGAGGAGGTAGAGTGTCCCACGGAGTAGTAAACAGGATAATAAAGGAAACTCTTCCCCCTGTGGGTGTGTTTGTGCCTGGTGTAGGCCACCCTCGCCCCTGCAGTAGTGTGCTATATATAAACCAGAGGTGAAGACAATCTTACTCAGTTCAGGGCAAAGTCAACGTCTCTAAACTTAAGGAAGTAGTATGATTTTTTTGGTCAAGATTGAATCATTTATTTACGAAGTATTCATCCAGGTGGTGTAGGAGGGCGGCTCTTACGCGGCAGTAAGGGACGACTGCCTCTGTTAACTCCCATGTGTATGTAAACTGGAGGACAACAAGACGAAGAAACGTTTAATGGCCAGTTAAAGTGTGTGTGTGTGTGTGTGTGTGTGTGTGTGTGTGTGTGTGTGTGTGTGTGTGTGTGTGTGTGTGGAGTGTGTGTGTGTGTGTGTGTGTGTGTGTGATAATGTTATTTTTGTCATCATTATCACCATTGTTATCATCACCATTATTATCATCACCATCATTATACCATTATTATTATAATCACCATTGTCAACGCAACACCACCACCACCATCACCACCATCACCACCATCGTCATCATCACCACCACTACCACCATCACCACCACCACCATCACCACCATTCTCATCATCAGTTCCCTCTTAATATCGACTGTAAACAAACCCTTAGCTTCATCCCCTGCCAACACGACTCACTCAATCATTGATGGCTCGGTCGGGAGGGAGGGATAATCTTTAGTCTCCATCTCTGTAAGTGAAGGATTATTTCATCTATATTCTCTGGTCGTGAAGGAGAGAGAGAGAGAGAGGGGGGATAGTTCAACCAACGGGCTGATAATATGCCAGCCTTCTTCTTTTTTCTTTTTCTTCCTTGTCTCGCCGATCTGCCTTATTTCCTTTGCTGTATGGACTGTCTGGTTACGCTCTCTCTGCTACACTGTATAATTACCATTAATGTTCGCCATCAACAACTGGTGAGGAAGGAAGGAAGGGACCGGCCAAGTTCACCTATAAACACCACACGAGAAAGTTTACCTCGTAATGTGTGCCACTCTCAGTAGCGGCCACCTGGTTAATGCGGCCACCAGGTTATTGCAGCCACCTGGTTATTGCGGTCACCTAGTTATAGCGGTCACCTGATTATTGAGATCACCTTGTTTATTGTGGCAACCCAGTTACTACGGCCAGCTGGTTACTGTGGTCACTTGGTTTTAGCTCCCGCCTTGGTATAGTGGCCTCCTAGTTATAGCAGCATTTAACACGTTGAATACTCTACCACAACCACACCAACGTGACACACTACCACAACCACACAAGAGCTGCACAAGACACAGACGGCAGTGCGAGATCCAGACCCAAGGAGTTTCATATGACACAAAGACAACCAGAGTGGAGTGACGTATGACACAACAAGAGCCAGACTAGTCATATGACACTCCTATGAACCATTGTGACGGTAATGTTGTTGTTATGGTGGGAGGGTTGGTCCCCAAGCGAGTCTCACCTCCTCTTTACACCACCAGGTTGCGAGAATGTGATGGTGTTTTTGACAACGTTGTCTCTTTCTGGGGACGTTTCTCAGACGTTTGTGGGCCTTTGGAGGAAAATCTGTTGAAAACGTTGTCTTCTGTTATCTCCTTCTAGGAACGTTTCTGAGGCAGTTGTGTGTTCTGGAGGTTAATGTTTTGGAAATATTATTGCCGGTGTTGATATCTTGTGGAGACGTTTCTACGACGTTTGTTAGTCTTTTGGGTGAATCCTTTTATAATTTTCTTTTTTACTCCTGCCGCCTCTTTGCGATAACGCTTCTGAGGCATCGATTATGTCTCGTTGTGTTAGTGTCAGTGGCAACGTTTTATCTTGATGTAAACGTATCTGGGGCATCTTTACGTCTTGTTGTGTTAGTGTTATTGGCAACGTTGTATTTTGATGGGAACGTGTATGTGTCTCTGGGGCATGGGGTCAGTGTCCTGGCAGCGATAAGTTCCTGTGGTGATATTATTAGCGTCTCCCTCAGGCACGGAAGACGCCATAAAAGACAGGTAAACACCAGGTGAGTCTGGCGGTGCTGACGTGTACAGGTGAAGGTGAAGTCCTCAGGTAAACAAAACAACTCTGATGATCACCACAACAGGTGAAGGACCTCAGTGGGTTCCTTCATGAAGCTGCAGGATCGTGTGAGGATCTGAGACCTCCATAAAGGACCTCGGGACACCACGATATAAGGACCAGCCTCAAGTCTGAAGAGTTTGGGACACTAACAAGAGAACTACAAGTTATATACAAGAGTTTGGAACACTAACAAGAGAACTACAAGTTATACACAAGAGTTTGGAACACTAACAAGAGAACTACAAGTTATATACAAGAGTTTGGGACACTGAGAGAACCACAGTTATGAATTAGAGAACACATCTCTGCCTGGTATCTCCTCCCTCAGAGACAGTCTTCATTATAATGACGCCGCTGAGATAACTTAAAGACCATCTCTCTCTCCGGTGAATTGTTTGTGTGTGTGTGTGTGTGTGTGTGTATTATTATTATTATTGTGTGTGTGAAGCTTCTGTGTGTGTGTGTGTGTGTGTGTGTGTGTGGACTCCACTAGTAGAGTGACTCTTCACACCTGAACAAACTCCTCTAACAAGAGATAAGGAAAGTTAATTGGTTATTACCTCTTGAGGGCAGGTGCTTGAGTGGTGGCCCCTGACAGGCTGGTACAGTACAGTACAGTACAGTACGAGTACGCAGTACAGTACAGGTACAGTACAGTACAGTACAGTACAGTACAGTACAGTACAGTAGGTCCGTCAAGATATGGCTTAATTATTGAGGCGAGTGTATGTTAACTCTCTCTCTCTCTCTCTCTCTAAGGGGATTCAAAATTACCATGATAGTAAGTTTTAGGCTCAGTCACACAGCAAGTTTCATCGTTACACACACACACACACACACACACACACACACACACACACACACACACACACACACACACACACACACACACACACACACACACACACACACACACACACACACACACACACACACACTTTAATCAATACAGATCTTTTGCTACTACTGTTACTCTACATCTCTTTCACACGCCACTATATCTCCCACTTCCTCCTCGCTAAATGAACTCAACAAAATACGAGTGACAGAGACATTAACTACGGGGATTGTATAGGATTGGGCTGTCTGTGTGTGTGTGTGTGTGTGTGTGTGTGTCCGGGTACAGCAGGTAGCGGGGTGCCATGACCACGTACGGTAGTAGAGCGCCTTGGCCACGTACGGTAGCAGGACGCCATGGCCACGTACGGTAGCTGGGTGGCGGCCAAGACTCACCTCCGGGAAGGTTTGCTCCGTCAATGAGGTTGTCAACTCACTTCCCTTCGTCTCAGCTCAAGTTGTTTCTCTGGTCCGTATTCTGGACCGTCGCTTGAGGCCCTCCCCAGGCTCGTGTTTTATAGCTCAGTAAACTTTTATTATATTTACTAAATAGTAAACCAAAACATTAACAACACCTGATCTACTTTACCTGTTATACAATATAAATATCTCTGCCTGAAGTAATTTTTGTCATTAGTTAACCCAAATAATTCCTGTTTATATGAGACTCACACAAAGAAACACACACAAACACTCGGCCATGTGTTTCAACAGCACCTTGGAGACACTGACATACACCAAATGGGAGGAGTGTTGTCGTGGGTCTCAGTTAATACATTATTCAGTCTGCTGGCGGTCAGGAGCAGCCTGAGAAAGGTAGACTGAACAGGTGAACAGAAAGACTCTTAATTACCTGGAATGTTCATCACAGGTGTTAATTAAAGTTTGGGTGAGGGAAGAGAGTGGAGGTAGAGGAGGGTGGTGTTGGCTGGACTAAATTGGGTTTGTAAGGGAGAATAAAATAACATTAATCCCCGCACCAGTGTCGTGTGGTGTATAATGTTCACTGTCTGTCTGTCCTCATCAACACGTCTTCACACACAAATATAATTATTTAGTTTTACAACACCTGACCTTCACTTCCTGTTGAGTATTATTATTATTTACACCAGAATTATTAGTGTTTGATACACCTGTGTCGTGTGGCCCAGGTGAGGCGCCGTAAACACTGTTGTCGTGTGGCCCAGGTGAGGCGCCGTAAACACTGTTGTCGTGTGGCCCAGGTGAGGCGCCGTAAACACTGTTGTCGTGTGGCCCAGGTGAGGCGCCGTAAACGCGCTGTTGTCATTATGGCCCCAGGTGAGGCGCCATCGCTACTGTTGTCGGCCCAGGTGAGGCGCCGTAAACACTGTTGTCGTGTGGCCCCAGGTGAGGCGCCGTAAACACTGTTGTCGTGTGTGGCTGGGTGAGGCGCCGTAAACACTGTTGTCGTGTGGCCAGGTGAGGCGCCGTAAACGCACTGTTGTCGTGGCCCCAGGTGAGGCGCCGTAAACGCACTGTTGTCGTGTGGCCGGTGAGGCGCCGTAAACACTGTTAATCGTGTGGCCCAGGTGAGGCGCCGTAAACACTGTTGTCGTGTGGCCCAGGTGAGGCGCCGTAAACGCACTGTTGTCGTGTGGCCAGGTGAGAGGCGCCGTAAGCACTGTTGTCGTGGCCCAGAGTGAAGGCGCCGTAAACACTGTTGTCGTGGCCCAGGTGAGGCGCCCAAACACTGTTGTCGTGGCCCCGAGGCGCCATGGCACTGCAACCCCATGATGTGGCTGGTAGAGGCGCCGTAGCTGTTGTCGTGTGGCCCAGGTGAGGCGCCGTAAACACTGTTGTCGTGGCTGAGTGAGGCGCCGTAAACACTGTTGTCGTGTGGCCCAGGTGAGGCGCCGTAAGCACTGTTGTCGTGGCGGGTGAAGGCGCCGTAAACCTGTTGTCATGCCTTAACTGGCCCAGGTGAGGCACACGTAAACACTATTTGTCGTGTGGCTGAGTGAGGCGCCGTAAGCACTGTTGTCGTGTGGCCCAGGTGAGGCGCGCTAAGCACTGTTGTCGTGGCATGGCATTTAGGTGAGGCGCCGTAACACTATTTGTCGTGTGGCCCCAGGTGAGCGCCGTAAACACTGTTGTGTTGGCCGGGTAGAGGCGCCGTAAACTTTTCTTGTCGTGTGGCTCCAGGTGGAAAGCGCCGTAAACACTGTTGTCGTGGCCCAGGTGAGGCGCCGTAAACACTGTTGTCGTGTGGCCCAGGTGAGGCGCCGTAAACACTGTTGTCGTGTGGCCCAGGTGAGGCGCCGTAAACACTGTTGTCGTGTGGCCCAGGTGAGGCGCCGTAAACACTGTTAGATTATTCTGCCCTTGTTTATGTTTCTGTTTCTATGGTGATGTTGAGTGTCTGATGTTGTGGTAGTGAAGATGTCTGGTGATGTCTCTCAGTCTACCACTAGTGTTGTCTCTCAGTCTACCACTAGTGTTGTCTCTCAGTCTACCACTAGTGTTGTCTCTCAGTCTACCACTAGTGTTGTCTCTCAGTCTACCACTAGTGATGTCTCAGGTCTCTACCTAGTGTTGTCTCTCAGTCTACCACTAGTGGCTGATGCCTCAGTCTACCACTGAGTGTTGTCTCTCCAGTCTACCACTGAGTGTCTCTCAGTCTACCACTAGTGATGTCTCTCAGTCTACCACTAGTGTTGTCTCTCAGTCTACCACTAGTGATGTCTCTCAGTCTACCACTAGTGATGTCTCTCAGTCTACCACTAGTGTTGTCTCTCAGTCTACCACTAGTGTTGTCTCTCAGTCTACCACTAGTGTTGTCTCTCAGTCTACCACTAGTGTTGTCTCTCAGTCTACCACTAGTGTTGTCTCTCAGTCTACCACTACAAGATCCCTGCCTCAACACCCCTTTCCCTGACCCTTACCACGCCCTTCCCCTCACTAACACGCCATCCAACCCCCATACATCCATTCCCTTCCCCAATATCCCAACTAACTCCTCCCCCAACACCCCAACCACCCCCAGTCACCCCTACCTCCCCCTTCACCCCAACCACCCCAAATCACCCCCTCCCCAACACCCCAACACAGTCACCCCTACACTCCCCTTCACCCCAACCACCCAAATCCCACCCCCTTCCCCAACACCCCACCTCACCCCCTCCCTCTCCCCACAATCAACCATCCTCCTAATACCTCTTTCCCTCTCCAACACCCCAACCAATCCCCTCCCCCCCCTTCCCCCCGCTTTAGCTCCTCACGAGAGATATTTTTAACCAGACTCATAACGAGGTCTCTGGAAGCCTCCGTGTGTTAGCTTTCAGACCGTGTTTACCTAAAAGACGCGTGTTCGTGTTTGTATAGCTGTTTCATTCTCCTTCTGTGGGTTTAACTGACTGACGACAATTTCACGTAATGGTAATTTGTTCTTAGTTGGACCAGGAGAGTGTACAGGTGAGATAAGGCTTGATGATAACACCTGGTCACTTACCATAATATTGTGTATGTATGTATGTATGTATGTATGTATGTATGTATGTAAATAATCGAGAATCACACTAAATTAGAGAGGGAAAAAGGGAGAAAGAGAGAGAGAGAGCAGCATAGCGGACAGTGTGTTATTTTAGGTGGCACTTAGCTTAATGTCTGTGTGTTCAAAGTTACCTTAGATATGCTCTGTTAGCCCTTACAATCTTGTTTCTACAGCCTCTCTCTCTCTCTCTCTCTCTCTCTCTCTCTCTCTCTCACACAAAACGTAACGGGTCATATCGCAGTGTTACCATATGTAATGGGCCCCTGTCTCATCAACAGAACATATTATATAAATGGGTCAATACATCTGATATTATATTCAGATTCACCACCCTGTAACTTTCCACTGTCTATGAGTAAGACATGAGTCGTACACGTGAGCGGGCAACTCTCCCAGGAGGGAGTGACCCGTAGTCAGCATTTCTGTAAGCCCGCACAGCGAGGCCCTCACTCTTTAGTCGCTCACAACAACTTATATCGTAAGGACGTGACCAAACGTTTGTAATACATAAACGCCGTCCCTTTCTCAGGAAATATATATATATATACAATCCTTTTATAATAAAACAAGGAACTACCGTTTGGGTTTCGTTACTTAAACCCAAATAATAAATATATGTGAACGTCCTGATTAATTGCACAAGCAGCCGATTCATATAAACCACCGACCTAACGTGGTGTACAGAATATAACAGCTGGGAGACGCTACAGAATTAGTCAGTATTACCAACAGCGTGATACACACCCCCACTCCTGTCACCAAGGTAACATTTAACATCAGGTGTTATTAACCTTAAATAACACACACACCTGTCGCTCATTACAGGTGTCTGCAAGTACACTTATAAACAAGATACATTAATACTTTTGTTGTTCATACTTAAACATGAACTTAAATACACACTTACACTTAATAGTACACTTATCACGTCAACTATAAGTAAGTCTTGTAAGTAAGGCAATAAAGGTGAGGTAAATTAGAGTTACAGAAGAGAACAGTTAAGAAAGGCCATTAGAGTAAGCAGTTCAAGTTGGTCTCGTTACTGCCTCATAAATAAGGTAAAGGGAGGTAGTTAACGTCACCTGAACGAGGTAATTAGCCTCAAATTTAAGCAGGTAAGATCTTATTGTTATTTTCTGGTTCAGTAGAGAACGAAAAGATGCCTGTGTGTGTGTGTGTGTGTGTGTGTGTGTGTGTGTGTGTGTGTGTGTGTGTAGTGTTTCAGTATGTATAAGCACAGAGTGGTTGTGTATATATATTGCAGACATATAAACATTATAAATACTGTAATATCCAGCTAAATTCATCAAAGTAACATGACGTAGATGGACACCCGGCAAAAAAAATCAATGGAATAAAATCTAACCAGAGTAGAAAGGTTGGGGTAAAAAAATAAATAAATAATAAAAATAAATAAATAAATAAATAAATAAATAAATAAATAAATAAATAAATAAATAAATAAATAAATGGTACTACTTAAGCTTGGCCTCAATAGCATGATATTAGCACTCTTAGCGACGGGTATATGGTCGACCCTATATGACCATAGTCTTTATATACCTTGAAGAAAAAGACACTGATGGATCATGTTTGGTGGCCTCCACGTGTTGGGTGCTGGAGGCCGACCAGCATTACCTGTGGTACTACTGAGTATTATACCACAACACACACGAGTTACTACACCACGTGAACACCGCACCACCTGGTGTCTCCATGACCAGCCCAGGCTCGGGCCATCAACTGTAAATTATAATAATTTGTATGTTCAATTCATGTTTCTTCTCCTTTCAGTAATCAAAGCCTTTGTTAAGCGACCCACCCACCCCATGTCCTTGTATGTAATAAGTCATTTTTGTCTAATGTATATTTTCAGCCTTCGGGCTGCTGAACTTTTTCAATAAACCGTTAATTATTATTATTATTATTATTACACACCTGCTGGTGTCGTGGCTCAGTACAGTACAGTACAGTACAGGGGGAAGTTAGTGTTATAAAAGATAAAACAGAGGCGGGACTACAGTAGCTCTCTGGGGGACGCCAACCACCTTTGAGCCTCGACGTGAAAGAGACAGCGGGGGGGGGCGGGGGGAGGCGTCAGTTGTTTCACTCTGAAAACTTTAACATTCCATTTATATTTTTCTTCTTGAGCGATTGAAAGTGTGTATAGCGGCCTCTAGTGAGAGAAGTCCCTCCCTCTTACAGCTTGGTGAGAGCCAGTCATCGGCCCCACCTGTTATACACACTGTATTAACACTTAGCTCCGTGAATATTAAAGACACAACCATCAAAGAGTGCCAGTCACTCTTCAATCAATGTCAATTTCAAGTTAAAATTTTTGACAGTCTCTCGTAGGGTTTCTTATTTTCCATTTAACCTAACCTAACCTAACCTAACCTAACTTAACTTGCTTGAGATATAATCGACCTGGGAAGACGTGGTTAAACTAGCCAGTGTATCGTCTCCGTTAAGTTTACTGAGCCCTTTGGTTCCCTACTCAAGTTTTATCAATTTCTTCTTCTTCTTCTTCTTCTTCTTCTTCAATCTCGAGGGATAAAATAACGAGATTATCTGAATGTATCTAATGGTGTAGAAGACTGAGTGTGACAGGGTGCGAATGTGGGAGAGTGAGTGTGGGAGAGTGAGTGTGAGAGGGTGTGAGTGTGGGAGAGTGAGTGTGGGAGAGTGAGTGTGAGAGGGTGTGAGTGTGGGAGAGTGAGTGTGGGAGAGTGAGTGTGAGAGGGTGTGAGTGTGGGAGAGTGAGTGTGGGAGAGTGAGTGTGGGAGAGTGATTGTGAGAGGGTGTGAGTGTGAGAGGGTTTGGGGGGTGAAGAGGGACTGTGGTTGAGGTGAACATTGATGTATGATATCTCTAAAATTCAATGGTTCGATCCCCTGATAGTTAGCCCATAGACTCTTTACCACCACACACCCACTATCACCAGAGGACCCGCCTGGTACAACAACAACAACAACAACAACAACAACAACAACAACAACAACAACAACAACAACTACCAACAACAACAAAAAACAACAATAACAACAAAATAACTATCAACAACAGCAACAACAATAACAGTACAAAAATTATGAACAATCACAACAGCATAACAAATCACAACACAATTGCTAAGGCTCCACACTTATATCACGAGCTTACATCTGGGAAGGAATCACCCCTTTAAGCTTATCGTCTGGGACTGTGGTGGTGGTGGTGGTATCATGATTCCCACCCACACTACCACTCCCTGCCTCCCGCATTACACCACCACACCCTGCCACTCACCGGACACACACACACACACACACACACACACACACACACTGGGAACAACCATGGATCGGCTTTACACCTGACCAAAAGATAACACAACACCACCTAGCAGAGAGTGAGGTACTGTGACACCACCCCACACCACCGGATATCTCCACGACCACGCGAGGTCCTTCATGTCAACACCCGAGGACGAGTTACTACACCACGTGAACACCACACCACCCGGTGTCTCCATGACCACGTGAAGTCCTTCATGTCAACATCTATGGACGAGTCACTACACCACGTGGCCAACGTGACCTCACACAGTGTGACAAGAGACCAGCCCGGGCCATCAACTGCAAACTATAATAATTTACATGTTCAATTCATGTTCCTTCTTTTAGTAATGAAAGCTTTTGTTAAACGACCCACCTACCCCATGTCTTTGTATATAATAAGTAATTTTTGTTCATTGTATATTTTCAGCCTTCGGGCTGCATAACTTTTTTCAATCAACCGTTAATTATTATTATTATTATTATTATTATTATTATTATTATTATTATTATTATTATTATTATTGTTATTACACACACACACACACATACACACACACACACACACATTACACACACACACACACACACACACACACACACCTTCTCACATACACACATAAACAGCCAATAGAATCTCATCAAACTTTAGCACCGACTATAAACGTTTCCTATTGGACGATCTTAGATAAATAAACGAAATAAAGTTTGCACTGTAGTCAGCCGCGCTCTTCTACTGGTAGCAGGTAAAGCCTTTGTCACGGTGTCAATATTACACATAACAGGTGAGTGTCACTACCTACCCTCAATTAACAAGACCTTCACTTGAAACAATAAACAATCATTTAACTGCAAACTTCAACACCATTTTAATATCTAATCACAACACTTAATTCAGCTAAATGATATATACCTGACAGGACATTTACCATATGAAATGTATAGACGATGGGAAGTAATTATAATATACCAGGTACTTTACACTCTAGGTATAAAAAATGTCGACCGTGACGAGAGCCCGTATCACTGATGGGAGCGTAAGTGTAATAATGGTTGTATTTATAATTGGTTTACTGTTGTGGTGTTGAAAAAAAAAGAAAATTTGTGAATATAGATGAAAATTAACATGATTTATTATTATTGTTTTCTTTACTAGAATGATGGTGAGTATTAATAGAGGATGATAAATGAAGGGAATGTGTAGAATGAAAGAAGGAGAGGAATGTGACAGAGATAGATTTAAGAAGTTGACCTTTAACCTTTCTGAATGGATAGAAAAGAAGAAGAAGAAGAAGAAGAATGAGGTTGCCAACAAGAAAAGTAACACAAAGGCATATATCTGACACACCTGAGATCACACCTGTACACAACAAAGGAACTGACAACACAATAACTAAACACACAGTAACACAAACTCATACACGGGCAACACAAACACAACACACGAGCATCACAAAAAAGTAAAAAATGTAATCCAGAAAACACACACACACACACACACACACACACAAACACACACACACACACACACACACACACAACACCCAGGCCAATAGGAACAATAAATTATGCAACACAAAGCCAACAGAATCAAAACTCACTACCACAGTAGAATTTACAACATAATTATCCCTGACACAAATACCAACACAAATACATAACAACAACAACAACAATGCAAAACTCTCACTGATATAAATACCAACACAAACCCAACACAAATACACTGACTGGTCCAAATGTATTACTCAACAACAACACACATCGCAACTCCCACTGGTACAAGTCACAACACAAACACAACATAAACACTATAGTATATATTAGACAAACAAGACACAACACAACTCTCTCTCTCTCTCTCTCTCGTATAAGTTACAACACACATACAACACTTGGGTAATAACACACCTTGTACTATGTCACACCTACGCCTAGAGCCTCGACCCGGCACACAAACACACACACACACACACACACACACACACACACACACACACGTCAGTCTCAGATACACACGTCAGGCGGAGATACACTAGTCAGCCTGACATACACACGACCCCCGCCTCTCATAAACCAGGGGTATAGAACCTGCAGGTAATACAGAGTGTAATTACAAAACTTCAAACTTGTTCACTACACGGGAGACCTAATGGTGAAACTGTCCCGAGACTTGTGTATATTGTGTGTGTGTGTGGGCGGAGTCTGGGTGGGTGTGTGTGTGTGTGGGTGAGGCTGTGTGTGTGGGCGGGTGAGGCTGTGTGTAGGCGGGGGGTTGTGTGTGTGTGTGGGAGGTGTTTGTATGTGTGTGTGTGGAGGGGTGAAGCGCTGTGTGTGTGAGTGGAAGCTGTGTGAGGACGAGGAGGGGATTGTATGGGTGTGTGGGACGGGGGGCTGTGTGTGTGGGCTGGGATTGTGTGTGTGGGCGAGGACTGTCTGTGTGTGGACGGAGGACTATGAGTGTTGTATGTGTGTGTGTGCGTGTGTGTGTGTGTTGCCAGTGGGCCCAGGCTATACCAGCAGGGGATCTCGGAGTAGCAGTGGGCCCCAGAGGGACGGTGCATAGCCCCACTGGCATGTGGACACGTTCTGGCGCCTACCAACCGTTGCCCCGCTGCCTTGCGGATTAATCTTGGGGGTATAAGGCTACGGGAGTAAATCCTGAACGAAAAATCTGTGGTGGAGCCCCGCATCAGGCAGACATGCTTACAGAGCTCCAACAAGACCCCAACGGCTGTACAGGCGGAAGAGGTGACCACCATGGGAACCCAACGACTACACCGGTGGAAGAAGGCAATGCCTGATGGACAGGCTGCTAAGGCGAAACCCAACAAACTGAGCTATCGGCAGTCCATTGAGACTCTCTCTCTCCCCAGTCGTTGCAACACTTGCACCACTGGATCAGGAAAAGGGGGAGCCAAGATGTGTGGTTACAGTCTGAGCTCCTGCCTCACCACATAAATTAACTCACTTGCAGCCATCATCCAGCTCATCATACTCCCCCTCATCATCAAACCCTTATACCCCAAAAGTCCTTTGGCGACGGACGAGTGGCGGCGGGGACAGGCAGAGATGACTGCCGGGAGTCTCTGGTCACAACTATGCACATGGGCGGCACAGATATGCTGGTCGTTTATGCGCTGGGAGCTAGGCAGTAGTGAAATCCGGTCCTGTCTGTGCTACTGAGCAGCCCTTTCGAGGACCCACTCTGCTCACCTCACATAGGGAGGGGGCTAGAAAAGGTGCCCTAAATATAGTCTGCCTAAAGAAACAATTTGACTGGGCAACCGCACCCAGTCAGGTCATCTTTATGCGGTCGAAAACACAATTATAATCACAGATCAAAACAAAAGCAAACTATACAACCTCTCTTGGTCACTGCATGGAATGTCAGGTCCCTTCTGGATACTGGCACAAATGCGCGTCCTGAAAGAAGAACCGCCCTTGTGGCAAAAGATATAACATCGACATGACAGCCATTAGTGAGTCCCGGCTCCAGACGAGGGTCGACTCACAGAAAGGGGGTCTGGCCTTATAAAGGTCACCTCACAGCGTCACAAAGGTCACCTCACAGCCCCACAAAGTTCACCTCACACCCCCACAAAGGTCACCTCGGCCAGTAGTCATGCACAACCTCATGAAAGTCTAATATAAATTAATCTCATTTTGACGTCATGATGAAATATGTTTGGTGGAGAATTTCGAAGAATCATTTTAAAATCTGTTTAATGTGGCGAGGATAAAAGTCTTCCCTGAGCTTTTACACTAATTAATCATTTGGATGAATATTGAAAATGTGATGAAAAATTAAGTCCTTTTTTACCATTTTATTCGGAATATTTTATCAACATGTTGATCAGGTTTTCGTAATAAGGCTTCAAGCTTCAGTAATAAGGGTTCAGGGTTCAGTAATAAGCGTTCAGTAGTAAGTTTTCAGAGTTCCATATATACGACTGCCAACGACCATAAACATGAATATTTTGACGAACAGAATAGTTTTATAGTTTACACACACACACACATATATATATATATATATATATATATATATATATATATATATATATATATATATATATATATATATATATATATATATATATATATATATATATATATATATATATCAGAAGAATAAGCTAAACTAACACAGTGTTGCACCTGCTAATGCTAATTTATTTATAACGCAGCCCTGGAGCCTCCTGGTGTTTGTGTGTGTGTGAGAGAGAGAGAGAGTAATCAAATTTTCACCTTCATAATTTACTAGCAGGGACCCCGGCATTGCCCGGGTTTGTTATGGGGCTGACATCTCCCCCCGCCCCCCCTTCAACTCATACGCTCGTCACTATTCTTGGGACTGTTAACATAAACACACCACATTTCAGCGATATATTAAAAACCGTAGCCGGGCAAAACAAAACAAACAAACAAAACTTATATAATTTGAATAAGGAGAATCCATTTTGGGGGGTGTGGGAGTAGGGGGGGTGGGGGGCAGACCACTGAAGCCAACCTCCAAAATTCCACCTTCGTCACAGTACCAGGGTACACACAGACGCATCTCCAAATTGAATTAAAGTATTAATGTCAAACAAAAACAATCAATGGGCTTAATATAAACAGATTAAGGTCATCTGTCTTCGGGTCAACTGCAGCGGTAAATGTAATTAATTGTGTATAAATTCCTACACATCATCAGACGGGGAAATGTTTATGTAGTCCCAGACAAGATCAACAACAACAACAGAGAGGAATATCACACATCTCTCTCTCTCTCTCTCTCTCTCTCTCTCATAATCCTGTATACACGAAAGTTATAATTAGAATAAATAATTGAGTACATGTTTATGAATTAATTAGTACATGATACGTGATGAGAGGGGAGGCGAGTGGGGAAAGAGAGGGGCGAGGAGGGGACGAAACGGGTATGGGAGGAAGAGAGGTAATGGAATATCAAATAATAGTGTAAATACAACAAAGAGAAATAACAATCATGAAAGATGTTAAGTGATGAAATTGGATAAATGAGAGAGAGAGAGAGAGAGAGAGAGATAGATACATACTTTTATTTCACTCGTTTATTAATAATATAAAAAATTAACGACAAGCTCAATAGCAATAATTCTCGGGTTAACAATATTAACATAGTATTACAGGAGATAATATTTACTGGTTCATTAAATACCAATTGTCGCCAGTGAAAAATGAAAGTTGATAATGATTGCTGTTGTGCATGACCTTGTGCAACACCGAGCATGACCTAGTGCAACACCGAGCATGTCCTTGTGCAACACCGAGCATGAACTTGTGCAACACCGTGCATGACCTTGTGCAACACCGTGCATTACCTTGTGCAACACCGTGCATGTTGATATTATAATGATGGCTATTGTGCATGATCCTGCAACACGTCTTACATGTTGACTACATAATATACCAGACAAACATACATACAACACTAAACATACTTAATACAGACAACATATATGCAACACATCCACCGCATACATACAACACTAAACATACTTAATACAGACAACATATATGCAACACATCCACCGCATACATACAACACTAAACATACTTAATACAGACAACATATATGCAACACATCCACCGCATACATACAACACTAAACATACTTAATACAGACAACATATATGCAACACATCCACCGCATACATACAACACTAAACATACTTAATACAGACAACATATATGCAACACATCCACCGCATACATACAACACTAAACATACTTAATACAGACAACATATATGCAACATCCACCGCATACACACCGCATACATACAACACTAAACATATAAGCATAATACAGACAACATATATGCAACACATCCACCGCATACAACACTAAACATACGACAACACATCCACCATACATACAACACTAAACATGCAACATACATCCACTACAACATATACCTACATCCACCGCATACATACTAAACATACTTAATACAGACAACATATACGCAACACATCCACCGCATACACACAACACACTAAACAGACTACATTAATACAGACAACATATATGCATCACCGCATACACATACAACACCGCATACATACATACATAAACATACTTAATACAGACAAATATATATAAAGCATCCACCGCATACATACAACTCCATACATACGCATACAACATAATACACATCAGTAACATATATGCAACACACACATCACCGCATACATACAACATATACACATCAGTCTGGACACAAAAACAAACATATAAACATACCCCACTATACAACGACCAATATACAAACATACACACATCCTGGACACACACAGACATACCCCGTCCATCATCATAAACACACACATCATGGACACACCAGGTGATACAAAATATACACACACAACACACACACAAACTGCACACACAATAAAATAATCCAAGGGAACACACACAGACATTTAATAATACACATAAAACAAAATGAAATGATCGGCCACACACACAACATCTTTTATAATACAGAATACGATATAACATGGAGAGACAAACATGTGTACATCCTGGACGTCCATACATCATACAACCCACCATCATCTGGACACACACACATACATCCTGTCCATACATCATACACATACACATGTACACTCATCCCGTACACCAGGGTGATACAAAATAGATCAATACAGCGCAATACAACAAAATTGCTTTTCACAATAAAATACATTATAAGGGAACATGGCCGCTGTACGATTTAATAAAGTTACATAAAACAAAATGAAATGATCGGCCACAGTAATAAAATCTTTTATAATGGAGAAATACGATATAAATGTGGAGAGAGAGGCGGTGTGTTATGTCTGTATGACTGTTATTATGTAATGGCTGTTATTATGTCATGTATGACTGTTATTATGTAATGGCTGTTATTATGTCATGTATGACTGTTATTATGTAATGGCTGTTATTATGTCATGTATGACTGTTATTATGTAATGGCTGTTATTATGTCATGTATGACTGTTATTATGTAATGGCAGCAATCGCCTTACGGGCGATTAACGGCGGCAGGGAGGCGATAAGTCGAGGAGCCACAACTGTAAACAATGACTCCCCCACCACCACGAGGGGTCACGAGACAGAGGGGCTCTTATGGTCATTTATCTTTATTAAAGATAAATTAATAAGACAAACAGACAGACACATATGTACGCAGAGTAAAACAGTTTTCACTTATCGAAAATTGAACCAAATCTATGTACTAGAAACCCGAGCAAAACTGAGTGTGTGCACAATATGCCGCTATTACTTGAACCGAAAGAAATGCAAAACAAAAACAAAAATTCATGTGTTTTCCAACAACCATTGTCTAATAGTGATACAAAAATCCTTTGAAGTTGCCAAACAATACCAACATCAATCAAGAGTTTTACATCATAGAAAATTTCACCTTTGAAGTCACAAATTAAGCTAAAAAAAAGTTAAAAGACATATGGCAAACATACGAAATCTCAAAATACGTAATTATGCAAACTATTGGAACCTTCATTGACTCACCTTCGACAGGTACAGTCACAACCTAAAGTTTCTGGACTGAAGGTGAAGCCAAAGAGTGAAGAAAGGCCAGGCGAAGGGATACACACTCGTTCAGTACTCAACAAAACACACGAACACAAGTATGAAATATGATTCAAAACACTGACATGTTATGGTATGTTGATAGGGGTTGGTAGGGCTATAATTATCCTGTGAATAATAATATATAACTACAGCAGAAAGCATATTATAGTGTGTGTCCTTTCACCTGGACTATCTTCAACCTCGGCTTCACCTTGCCTGTACTGTACGTCTGGTGATCATGACGACCCACAACAATATAGTTCCAAGGGTTCAAAAGGACGAAAATGTTCACAGACATATGGGCGGAGGGACAGTTGTATAGACGGACGGACAAGTGTTTGGACGGAAGGACAATGAGTCGTAAACATAAAGGAAACACTATAGAGAGGTTAATCGTGACATCATGGATCAGCTGATGGTTAGTCATGGATGTTTATATAAAGTTTTCCCGACGATAAACAAGAAACACGATGAAATAAAACAAAATTATGGACGGTAACTATACACACACACACACACACTCGTCTGTGAGAGCTGACTTTATGTAAATTAGCACAATATGGTTGTAACTCGCTGTATAAACAAGTGAAAATTATTCCATGGATCAAATATGTCAACAGCCAGTGTTCGTACAGAGAGATTAATCCTATAGCGGTTTAAATCCTCCGTCCATATTACAGAGTGTAAATAATGAACTAAAGTGTTTTGTGAAGCCACTGTTAGGTCAGTGACGTCATAACAGCCGAGGTTAAGTTTTTCTTTTACGGGGATTAGCCCACCCGGGCACAGGTCACTGACCCACATCAGGGCCTGGGGGGCGAAAATATAATAATAAAAATAATAATAAAAATAATAATAATAATAATAATAATAATAATAATAACATTAATAATAATAATAATAATAATAATAATAATTAATAAAAATGAAGAAAGAAAAAAAGAAAAAGAAATACAAATTAAATAATAATAAAAAATAAATACAAAAGGGAAAAAATAAATCAAGAGTGAGAAGCAAGAGGAACAATTGAGACCCTGCAATTGTGTGTAAATGAGACAGAAAGTCAGATGAACAACCTGGGACTTGGTT
Source organism: Homarus americanus (assembly GCF_018991925.1). Taxonomy (NCBI): domain Eukaryota; kingdom Metazoa; phylum Arthropoda; class Malacostraca; order Decapoda; family Nephropidae; genus Homarus; species Homarus americanus. The sequence continues at coordinate 201,507 of NW_024713619.1, read as the reverse complement.
ACAATTTTTGTGGTGCCATATGGCAGCAGGGTCCACCATTAGACAACACATTATGCTTCCACTATCTTCCCAGGCGGTAGTACCTCCCTGTATGGTATCTACCTACTACCTATACGAAATACAACACATGGTGATCCTACTGGCTCGCTACGGAACACACGAGCCGTTCTCACAAACAAATATATTCAGATTAAAAATATTCTACCCCGTAAAACATTAAATTATTATACAGATCCGTAACTAATAGTGAGACGTTAATACATCTCACTGACGACTCAAACTAAGAACACTCCCAGATGGCATATCTGTTCGTGTACAAATTATCTCGCACCTCAGAGGCAAAGTTATAATGGAAAAAAATATTAAAAGTGTAAAAAAGTTTAGATGTGTAAAAAATATATCAGGACTGAATTTGTCAATGTCACCTTGCTGTTCCCCGCGCTGGTCAATGTATGTTTGGTTACACACCAAATTTTAGAAGTACAGTATTCATAACAACAATACTTTCGACATCATACCGTACTAAAGCTACGTTGTCTATTTCTAGTGTAACAGATATTGTTTTTACGTTTTATTGTGGTGAAACAGTTGGTCTAAACGTTGAAGAGATGGCTAACTAAACAATGAAACAATGAAAATAAGCAAAAGATACACTGTGAATTATCTGAGTTATCAAACCTCCCACTAACCTCCCCTGGACCATCCTAGTATAGCTGTACACCCAAACACTAAATTACTGTGACCAGTACACACTATGGTCAACAACACTTGGTATTACAACAAGTTCCATCATAAACACACCGTCAGCTGATCAGTGACGTCACGTCTATAAACATGATGGCGTCAGAGTAGAGACGGGGAGGAGGCTCAGTAGTGGTTGAGTTAGGGAATGGTAGGTGCTGTTGTGGTGCAGCCTGGTGAAGCCAGGCAGGGGCAGGTGACCCAGTAGACTGGGGGGGGGGGCGTTGTGGTAGACGCAGCCCTTGGGGAGGCCTCTCCCCTGGGACAGAAGGGCGACTCGGGCACTGCCGTGAGTCAGCATTGTGCCGGCCGCCACAGTTACAGCACCTGGGCTCAACTACATAGCCCACACCACCCCTATTAAGGTGGTCTTTGATTTTCTGGGCACAGGCGGCGGAGTTGTGGTTACGTGAGCAGAAGCGACATCTAGGACGATCACGTCGGCAGCAGGCAGTGAAGGTGTGACCCCAATGAGAGCAGATAACACAAAATGCAGGCCCAGGATGATAGGGCTCTGCATAAAGTGGTGGAAGGATTGGATGGGCTTCCACAGTGGTTGGACATACCCTTCCCTTCCACTTGACAATAACAGCAGCTTGTGGAGTGTGTCCCCGGTAATGTCGACGTATACTGAGTATATTAGAATTAAAGTCACGTGCATCTTCGATGTCAGCGTATAGGGGGAATCGTTTCACTAGGATGTGGCAACATTCATCAGCGTCTGCTGGGGGGGCCACTAGGACAACCCCGTCAAAGCCAACAGTACTAAGGGTTTTATAGACTTCAGGAGTCTGACACTTGATAAAGTTCCGGTTCTTACCCTGTCGGAATTGAATGTTGGGACCATGCTGTCTGCAGTACTTCATCATCCAATTAAACCGATCCTCGACAGATTTTAATGAGTCCTTGGGAAAGTGGAGATTCAGCTTACTTGTTTGTTTGGCAGAGGGCAGGGTGATAGGGTCCATGGCATTGCTGTTTCCACTGTGGCTAGTGTTTCCCATAGAAACATTACCGTCACTGTCATAATCACTGGGGTCTGACTCTTGAAGGGTGTTGGATTCAGTCAAGACCTGCTGTGTTTTATTCCCAGTTGAATTCTTTCTGCTTCCTTCTGTGTGTGTCGTCCTTTTCTTCCTATCATTCATGATCTCATCACTGTCGCTTCCTTCACTTTTCTTCGCCTCCTCTCGCCTCCTCTTCTTTTCATTCTTACTAATCACTTCTTGATAATTGTCTATCACTTCTATTGTTGTTGGCCGCGGATTGTCTGCTTCTGATTCACTACTTGAAAGCCTCAGGTCGTCTTCTAAGTTGTTCAGTAGGGCAATCTTTTCTTCTTTAGCCAAAGCCTTCATAGGTTTCTGCCCACCACACTCCCCAGGCATTGTGCAATGCTTGTGTTCGGTCACAGGCGAGATGAAGAGGCAACGACGTCACTACTACGTTTTACAACGTCACGCTCTTCGCACTGCGCATGCGCAGATGCGAAAATAACCGACCAGAGGGTCCAGGCAGAAAGTCCACTGTATTTCTCTAAACAGACTGAAGGTAGTCGTCTCACTAAATTCATCAGAATTGGGAATTGTAGGGAGAGCTCACTCACAGCCTTTGTTGACGTTTCACGGTGCGCATGTCGCATGACGCAACACATCTCAACACTTTGCGAGTTGCGACTCGTCAGGTAGAACGTGGACAGTCTTAGTAATATACCACGATCACCTTCACGACAATTTTATTATCTATCTTTTGACCTAAACTCTCTAAATATCATACAAATTTAAAATTTCACCAATAGAGATCACAGCGTCTTACGAAAATAACTATATTCTTTCACTAAAAAGCACATGATTGATTATTCTGAAGATTCCACGAATAACAAATAATTATATTTTAATCAACGTAAATAATAATAATAATAATAATAATAATAATAATAATAATAATAATAATAATAATGATAATAATAATAATAATAATAATAATAATAATAATAATAATAATAATAATAATAATAATAATAATAATAATAATAATAATAATAATAATAATAGTTATATAGGTGACGACACATTGACACATGAGGATTGTATCTTAGCAACAACGCGACGAACTTTAAGGACACGCTTACCAACTTTTCTTTATTTTGTAAAAAAAAAAAATAAAATAAAAATGGAATTCTATAAACTTCTGAAAGGAATTTAATTTGAGTAAGGCTTATAGAGTCACTATTTCATTTACTTTTAGGAATAGCCTGAGCTGTTTTGATGAAATTATGTAATTATTAATTTCGGATGTTGGTAGTTCTGCTAAGTAAACTTTAAAGACTGAACGGGCGCCTCATGATGTCAATATAGTTAATGTTGAAAATTTATGAAAACAGTATAGCAATAAAACCAATGATGTTTCAGGCGACACAAATCAACCAAATATATAATACTAACCAAAATTACCATATAAATATTAGACTAAGTTTGTTATGTTAGGTTTGGCTCAAATCACCGCTTTAAGAAAATTTAATAATGTTTTTGTGAAGGTGTTCGTGGTATATTATTAAGACTGTCCATTTTGTTTGCCTGAGTGACGCCGTGAGTCCCTTGACAGGTGTCAGTCATTAGCGGTAATGGATTAATGGATGTGTTCACTCGTGTTGACCGCTTGTGTGTTCTGATACTTTATAAATAACCGCCCACGACCTTGGTAAAACAACAACAGATGAATTTTAGTGTTATGGTAATGTGATATAGAAAACAGACGTTGAAAATTTAAATGGCCACCAAAACATTGAAAATTTAAATGACCCACTATGGATTGCGTCAGACAGTGAGAGATTTATCATCCATTATTATTTATTGTGCCTCATAAACACCGCTTTCAGGATGATGTACGACTGAACAACTTTAAGAATTGAGTGAAGTATTTAGTGAAGTGAAAGTGAACAAATAGGTGACACGGATGGCGGAGTGTGAGGCTTCTCCTACCACGGCACGTCAAGGCTTCCTCTACCACGGCACGTCAAGGCTTCCACTACCCATCAGAACAAGGTAAACATTACTTTCCTGTTGTTCTTACGTTCACCAACCATAAGCTATCACCACCCTCGTGTCTGATGGAAACCGGAATGAACAAGGATAAAATTATGGTTTGTCATGCGGGAACCTCAGGATTCTAACTATCGGGATCAGTAGTTCAGGCAATTCTAAGACGCTTTTCCTCTATAGCATTTCTATCGGAAATTTATATATTTCGAGTATTTTAACCGATAAAATTACCAACAATATTTTTTTTTACGTAGGCAGGGCTTTGAAGTAGAGGGAAAATGTGGGATAAAAAACAACAACAAACTTTTGAAAACCTGACCTAACGCTTTCTAACCTTTAAAAGTCCTAAAACTAAAAAAAGTTTACCTTATTCGATGTTTAGTAGGTAATGATGTCATAGGTTTTTACTATGTTGTTGTTTTCGGTGCTCAGGTGAGGACTGAGGAGGGATCCATAAACTCAAAAGTGATTCTTAATATTTTTACAAGTTATGAAAGGTTAGGTAAGGTTTTCAAAGGTTTGTTTGGTGTTATTTATTTATTTTTACCCCACATTTTCCCTCTACTTTAAAGCCCTGCCTACTTTGAACAAGTAATATTGTTCGTAATTTTATCGAAAAATATAAATTTCCGACAGAAACGCTATAGAAGAAAGGTGTCTTAGAATTGCCTAAGCTACTGATTCCAATACTGTAGTTAAATTCCTCAGATTCCCAGCATGACCGAAACGATAATAATACCATGAACAAGTACTGTACCGTACGTAGATTATGTTGAGTTGGTATGCCACCTCTGACTGTGTAGGCCTAATATCCTTTATCATGCAATGTTCTGTGATTTAGACCACTGAAATAATACTAGCTTAATATTTGCGTTGACATAAACGGTCAAGTGCGTTGTGGTACTTTAGTGATGAATGATTTAATTGATAGTGCAAGAAAGGATTGATTGACACCTGAACAGAATAGCTGCCGCATTCCAAGTAATATGGACCGATATGTTTGGAAGACAACTAACCAACATGTAGCAAAAGGGGTGACTGAAATATTTAAAGATTATGTGGTATTTCTCCCATACTCTTTGGTTACGTCAATTTAATTCAGAGACTTGAGGCATGATCGCACTAGCATGTTCCATTGATCAAAATCTTTGAAACCGCGTGTGGGTATGTTCCTGGCTGGCAAGAAGAGACAGCAAGAGTGTTTACCATAATCTAGTGCAAGAAATAGGTCTGGAAGAACCTCAACCATACTATGATTTTCATTGCATGGGCAAGGCCAAGTTTCGAGAATTATAATGCCTAGTGATACTCCTCACAGCCAAGAAGGAAACTCATATAAGGGAGTCAGTGTTTGGGTGTACGGCTGTCTGTCACTCTTCGATATCTTGCCACAGTACATGCTTAATATACTAAAAGTTTGTGAGTGAATTGACAATGGACCAGGAAACACAATAACAATTTAAGTTGATTATTCGTTGGAAATAATTGAGTGTTTATCTTACTGGGATTATTCAAGCAGAAATAACCGAGTGTTTAATACAGCCAAACTGTGGAATGCTCTGCCTTCTGTGTTTCCATACCTATACAATGTTTCACTTTAAAAAGTTGGTTTTCCTGCATCTTCGTGGTGTAGATTAACACAGTATAACCTTTTTCATCTCTATTTTTAATTTCTTTCTGTTCATATTTTTTGCCCCCTTGTAGTCCACTAGAAGTATATAATTTGTATAGTTTTTCAGAGAATAAGGTACAGTGTGCTATACGTAGTGCATGAAATTCTATGGTAGTTAGTTGCAGTGCTAACTTAACAATGTGTATCTCATAATTTGTTGATATAGTTTACTGGTGTTTTAAGAGTTCAGTGGTTATTAATGTGTACAGTATTCAGTGACTGGGACAATTTTACACGAAAGTAAGAACAGTTTGCAGATTATTATGTATGCTTTTGTTCTGTTGAGTTAGCTAGTGATGCAATATACTCCATGACAGCTTTAGAAAAGTAACTACAGTATTTCTTCAGGTGATAATTGTAAGTGTTTTTTCTTCAGATGTGGGTACAGCAAATTACATAGTATATATGACATAAAGGAATTTCTAATCCTAATGTGCTATTTTCTGTGTAATTTACATGACGTGTTTGTGTGAACATTATTGAATTTTCAGACTGACACCATAAAAAGCAATATGCTTGAAAATAAAATATTTGAAAGTGTGAGGTTTATATTTAATCTTAAGTGTAATTGGAGAATAATTTGCATTACTTTATCATTGGTTTAAAAAACTCAAAACTTAAAAATTTTGAAAGCCACTTCTTCACCTCTGGGCATCTATACACTTTTTATTTACTTTTTTGTGTGTGTGTGTTTGTATCTAGGGTAAGACTAATGGCCATACACTTCCACTGTATATATCTCTTCTAATATAAAACTCTGTTAAGTAAATAAGAAAGTTATAGGAAAGCCTAAAAAAATAATTAAAATAAGATAAGATGTTTCTAATTTTTTTTTGTAATTCTCATAGAATAATTTTTTTCTGCAAGCAAATTATTTTGACAATTTAATTTGTTTAACCTGTATTAATAATTTTGTATTATTGTAGAAGAAAAGAAGCATAAATCTAATTTAACTTAACATTAAAGAATAACTTGAATTTTAAAGAGTCTGCAGATATTTTTTATTGGTTTATTTTTAATTTTTATTTTTTTTCCTTCAACTGTATCAACTGCATTACACGAATATATACAATTTTGAGTGTAAATTGACAATAGATCAGGCAACATAATGCAATACAGTATGCATGAACCGGCTTGTTAATTCAAAGTTAACCAGGCTGGTACATTTATATTATATTGGGCTTTAGTAACAAAACCCAATTGAAGTTTCTGCTTTTATTAAATAGTATTGTTTATATAATTCCTGAGTGTAGATCAACCGTAACTTCCACTATTTATGACTGTGAAGAGAAAGGACCGTTTAATCACGTCCGTTCAATGTAAGTGTATGAGTGTGACTAGCGTGGGTGCCGGCTTATTACGAGCTGACCCATGTGCTGACATACAGTCAATGGGCTGCACCCAAGGAGGCTACCAATCACGTGATATGAGCATGACAACTCATAGCTAGTGGAAAATTACAGGGGGTGAATTAGTATATAATTCAAATGTAAAGAGCCCATTTGTATAATACTTCTGTTGATGAGACAGGGGCCATTACATCTATAGTAGACTTGCTACAAGTACATGGAAGCACAGTACAGTAATTATTGGTTTGGTTCTGCACCGAATAATGAAAAAATTATACAGGGTATTTATTTTAACCAGATTTTTTGTATTTGTTTAAGAGACTTTAAACATTATTTTTATATCTTAAGTAGTTACATATGTCTGAATGTGTTTTGTTAATTTTAGGAAAGTGAGATTTTCAATATGATAGTGTTTTAAAAGGTTTTATTTACCCTTTTTGTTTTTCTTGTTGACAAATAGCAACTCTGTAATCTGTGGGTGTGAATGTGGGCAGCAGTGTTTTAGGACTGCTTAAATTAAAAAAAAAGGGGGTTTTGTATTTTTACTGGGTGCTATTTTTTTTACCCCTTTTCTGGGAAAATTTAATATATTTTCATTTACATATAATTGGTATATCTTTTCCACAAAAAAATATTATGTCTTGGTCAATACTGTTGTTGTTCATGAAGAAAAGCTATACAGTACTGTATTGTATATTTGGCTTGATAATTTTGAATGAAAGGGTTTGTGGTTGATCAGCTTCCAGCAGAATTTATAAAACAAATGGTAAGAATGGGATCATATTTTTTCTACAACATGCAATTTTCTATACTTCAGAGAAGACCTTCTCAGTTATTTAAAACAATCAATATTTGTATTATTACCTAAAACTCCAGGAGCCTTAGAGTGCACCCTGTTTAGAACAATTAGCTTAGTAAGTCATGCCTGCCAAGCTTTATTAAACATATTTTTAAGTAGAATAAAATTTACAATAAGCAGGGAGTTATTTGAAGATCAATATTGATTTGGGAAGGGAAAAAGAACTAGAAAAGCCATATTTGGTTTGAGAATTGTGAGTAAAAGAACTTTAGAGGTTTATTTTGAAAAAGCTTTTGATAAGGTAAAACATAATAAACTTATCGAGGTCTTGGAAAAATAGGCATTAATGAAGGAAATACAAGAATTTTGCTCGGAATTTTCCAGAAAATTCCGTGTTAGGAAGTGATTTTCTGAGGGGCACATTTTCTGGAAAGTTCCGAGAAAAATTCATTCCAATTTTTTTTCGGGTCTGGGAACATATTCTGATAATGAAAATCAGGTGGTTTTTCCAGAAATTCAGAAAATAAATCCCAGTACCCAGAAAAATTCCAGGGATCTGAGATTTTATCAGGTTTGAGAGATGAAATAGTGCATAATTCTGGAAAATTACAGAAACTAGAAAAAAACATCCGGGGATCGGGAACAAATTTCAAGGATGAAATAATGTGCAGTTTCCATAAAATTCCGAAAAAAAAACTTCTCCCGGTACCTTGAAAAATTCCGGGGATGGGGGATTTTTTCTGGGTTTGAGAGAGTCGTCTTGTTACATGGAAATCTCTCATTCCTGGCTGTGCTCTGCACCAATTGTTCCGGCTAATAGAGGTACTGTATCTCTATTCAGAATTCTTCATGAGAGACGTTATACAGGTAAGTGATAATGAAGGAATAAAAGTTATTTGTAATAAAATATAAAATATACTGGTCTTATTAGGGATAGTGAAGAGGTGTTACAAAACATGGTTAACACATTAGTGGAAAAAGTGAAGAATATGGGTTATGAGTTAAGGCTGTAAAGACTAAAGTTATGGTTGTTTCCAAATTGGAAAAAAATCATAAAATAAAAATTATGGTAAAGTAACAGGAAACTTAAGTGGAAAATTTTGCTTAGTATTTGGGAAGTAACAAGAATAGGTTAAGCAAAGAGCATTTAATAAGATACTAGGCCTTATGAAAAGGACATTAACTTTAAATGAGCGTACTGTACATTGAAAATAGCTTCCTTTTTCATACGGCAGGTAATAATAGTTAATTATCATTTTTTTGCAGGTAAGTGAGTTAACAGCTCCTCGAGGGACAGTAACACACCACACCTGAGGTATGTCCGCCATCATGTTTATAGACGTGACGTCACTGATCAGCTGACGGTGTGTTTATGATGGAACTTGTTGTAATACCAAGTGTTGTTTACCATAGTGTGTACTGGTCACAGTAATTTAGTGTTTGGGTGTACAGCTGTACTAGGATGGTCCAGGGGAGGTTAGTGGGAGGTTTGTTAACTCAGATAATTCACATTTTGTTACTCCCTGGTATTCATCATTTAAAAATCCACCTTTTCAATATTACAATAAAACGGGCTTGGTAGACAGAGTAATAACAACAGGATTTTCACCGAATCAGGAAATTACAAGATGTCATTCACATGGATGTATTTTTATGCACCAAAACTATATTTTTACTGATTGTACAGTAATTTACGATATAAATTGTTCTAGTCCAGGTTACCCATCTAATGTTCATGACAGGTGTACAGCAGTCAGTGGGGTAAACTAGTACTTTACTACAAATACCAGTTAAATATACCAAACACATTAATCTTTTATAGGTTAATACTATTGTAACCTGTTCCATCAGACGTAATTTAACTGTGAAGAATGACTCGTGTGTTTCAGTGCGAGCTAGAAGGATCCGTCGCCATCCTATTGAATGTCAACATTTGCTGATATGTTTTGTGACGTCATTGCACTGACGTCACAAAATTAATTTGACCAGTGTTTACAGTCTGTGTTCTGATCGACGGCCTTGTTTGGTTATATGAATAATCTTTCAGAATACCTAATGATGATGATCGTAATTTTCACTTTGTTTATACAGTAAATATCTAGCGTGTGTTATTTAAGTCAGCTCAAACAGCCTAGTCTAGTGTGTACAGGTTAACGACCAGCGTTTCGGTTATTTCCGCAATACATTGTTGTTGTTGCTTATTGTTGGGAAATTATTATAAAAACATCAACTGGACCCCACCTTGTGTGTGTGTGTCTCGGTGTCAGCGTTGAGGTCACACTGTTCTTTACCACAGAAATGAACGTGACGCGAGAACCAGTCGTAGCTGTAAGACTGAGCCTAACGAGACAACTTAAAGAAACAACACGATGATTGTACCCCCAAAATTACATTAGAATTGTACTGCACACACCTTGACCCTCTCTGACCCACTCTAACCTCCCTGACCCACTCTAACCTCCCTGACCCACTCTAACCTCCCTGACCCACTCTAACCTCCCTGACCCACTCTAACCTCCCTGACCCACTCTACCCACTCTAACCTCCTGACCCACTCCTAACCTCCCTGACCCACCTCTAACCTCCCTGACCCCTCTAACCTCCTGACCCACCCACTAACCCAACCTCCCCTGACCCAACCTCCTGACCCCTAACCCCCTTTCCCTACACTGACCCGTCATCCTGATCCAATGACAAATACAAAACCACTGACCCAGCCTAGTTCATCGTGACACAACTTGACCCACACATCCACCATAACCCACCGTCACACAGGGTGGCTGGGGGGAAGAAAGAGTTATGGTCAATATGCAGTTTATATGACCCTGAACTATACGAGTATGTTAGCTGATGTCAGCGAGGAGAGTATATTGATGATACCAGAGAGAGGAGGGGGGGTTCTGTCCCTTTTAACGCCAGGTAGATTTAGATATAGATAGATAGATAGATAGATATATGGCGTTTAGGTCCTTTTATGGGCAAAGGTAGTGACGTCACTGCTGGAAGTTTGTTGATTGGCCGAACTGAAGAATGTGCGCTCGAGGGGATTCCCCGTTGATTGTTTGTTCCAGAGTGAACACCTGGAAGAACGACTTTGATTGTCTACCTGGAGAGAGAGAGAGAGAGAGAGAGAGAGAGAGAGAGAGAGAGAGAGAGAGAGAGAGAGAGAGAGAGAGAGAGAGAGTTGGTAAGTTAAGCCATAAAGAGTGTGATTCATTGCCCTCTTACAACAACATGTTAAGAGTGTTATGATCCAATATCAGGTTTACGACGCCTGGTGAACATCGCAACACAACACACACTCATATCACTCCAGTATGACGTGTAGGTCACACACTCCAGTATGACGTGTAGGTCACACACTCCAGCATGACGTGTAGGTCACACACTCCAGTATGACGTGTAGGTCACACACTCCAGCATGACGTGTAGGTCACACACTCCAGTATAACACTAGGACCACACACTCGAGTATGATATTTAGGTCACACACTCGAGTATGACGTTTAAGTATGTGATAATTTTTTTAGTTAAACGAATGGAAAATATTAAAATATTCACTTATTTTTAGTTTCAGTATTACTATCACTACCACTTATACTTTTACTACTATTAAACTACTACTACTACTACTTTTACTATTACTACTACATTACTTTTATTACTATTATGACTATTAATTCCACTATACTACTACTACTACTACTACTACTACTACTACTACTACTACTACTACTACTACTACTACTACTACTACTACTACTACTACTACACCAACAACAATAGTGAAATAGTCGTGATATTGACCAACACACACACAAACACACACACACACACACACACACCTGACCTGAGACAGCCTTAACCCATGACCTTCTTTGACCTAAATTAGCTCTGATTAGTTGATGAAATTCTCCTCCTCAGTGAGCTAATTATGATGGGATAATTGATCACAAGACTGAGACACTTATGAGGGTTTTAATATTTGTTTTATGATGACTTATGGTGATTTATGATGGTGACTTATGGTGACTTATGGTGATTTATGATGGTGACTTATGGTGATTTATGATGGTGACTTATGGTGACTTACAGTGGTGATTTGTGTGTGACTTATTTTGATTTATGGTGACGTAAGGTGGCGACTTGATGGTGACCTATGATGGTGGCTTATGGTGGTGAATTATGGTGACCTGTGATGGTGACTTATGATGGTAACTTATGATGGTGACTTATGATTGTGATTAATGGTGCCTTATGGTGACTTGAGGGAACATATGATGGTGACTTATGGTGACTTATGATACTAATGGTGGCTTATGGTTATTTATGATGGTGGCCTATGGTGGTGACTTATGGTAGTGACAAGGTGGTGACTTATGATGGTGACTTGTGGTGGTGACTTATGGTGGTGACCTGTGATGACTTATGGTGATTTATGGTGACTTATGGTGGTGACATGATGACTTATGGTGGTTACTTATGGTGACCTATGGTGGTAATTTATGATGACTTATAGTGGTGACTTAAGGTGGTGACTTATGATGGTGACATGGCGACTTGTGGTGGTGGCTTGTTATGGTGACCAATGGTGACTTGTGGTGACATGATGGCACACGCACATAACCAAATACTGTACACCTACGACAATACACACACACACATTTGTTAATTTGTTATGACAATGTTAATAGCAATTTGCAGTACATTCATGAGACGTGTAAATGACGCTTTAATGGTTGATATAAACTGATAGTTATTGGTGTGTGTGTGTGTGTGTGTGTGTGTGTGTGTGTGTGTGTGTGTGTGTGTGTGTGTGTGTGTGTGTGTGTGTGTGTGTGTGTGTGTGTGTGTGGTGAAGTCTGTTCTAAAAGCATGGAGACTCAGTTGAGGTTAGGTTAGGTTAGGTTAGGTTAGGTTGGGTTAGGTTGGTTTAGGTTAGGTTAGGTTACTTTAGGTTTTGTTAGGTTACGTTTAGCCTTGGTTTGGCTAGGGTAGATTGTGTTAAGTTAGAATAGGATAAGTGTGTGTAGGTTAGGTTAGGTTAGGTTAGCCCATTCGTATCATCAATAACTCTAAAAAAAAATAAGTCATTTCATCTAGCAACAATTCACAACACCACATAAACCAGATCAACTTCACTACACTCTCTGTCCTTGACCCACTAACACAGTATTGGGATCTTTATTTGTAAACTTGTAAACACACAAACTAATAATCCAGTGTAGTGAGCCTGAGAGCATGGGGGAGTAAAATGCTGGAGGGTGAGGTGGGAGTGTGGAGGGGGAGTGTGGAGGTGGAGGGGTGAGGTGGAGGTGGAGGGTGAGGTGGGGAGTGTGGAGGGTGAGGGGGAGTGGGAGTGAGAGGTGTGAGGTGGGAGGTGTGGAGGGTGAGGTGGGAGTGTGGAGGAGTGGGAGTGTGGAGGAGGTGTGGAGGGTGAGGTGGGAGTGGAGGGTGAGGTGGGATGAGGTGGAGGATGAGGTGGAGTGGTGGAGGGTGAGGTGGGAGGTGGAGGATGAGGGGGAGTGTGGAGGGTGAGGTGGGAATGTGGTGAGGTGGGAGTGTGGAGGGTGAGGTGGAGGGTGAGGTGGGAGTGTGGAGGGTGAGGTAGAGAAGACCTCGACAGTCTCAGCTGCAGGAGGAAGGTGTCACCAGTGAGACACAAACGTTCTGTGTTTAGTGTTAAGAAAGTTTGTGTACAGCTGACGCCGCCACAAACGTCTGCTTTCTCCCCTGTCTAGAAGTCCCTCTGTCTGTATGTGTTTCTGTCTGTCTATCTCTGTATGTGTTTCTTTATCTCTCTATTTGTTTCTGTCTCGTGTCTGTCTGTACCTACACCTCCAAGAAACAACTGCCCCGGCACATTTTCTTTATCTTATCATATACACATTAATCTTGTGCCAGAGAAAACGTTTCTTCTGTAAAAGTTAAAACTTGATGAAGGGGAAACTAACATAACCTTCCTGGGAGTCTGACTTAGTCCTGTCAAGCTTGGTCCACAACTTGAGGGTGAGACACAGTACAACCTGAGGTACGAGGCCAAGCAATAATACACGTGGCTGACCCCGAGGTTTGAGTCAACTTGTGTTGGTGGATATACCGGAAAATAGATCGGATTTAGTTATACGCATGTGACCCCTAAAAGAGAGAGAGAGAGAGAGAGAGAGAGAGAGATTAGGGGTAATGACTTTTACCACTCCTTCCCTCCCCCCCTCATTGTGCCAACTGCATAATGACCATCTGTCCCCAGCTGAATGATGAATGATGATGATGATGATGTGGGGACAAGTTGTGTTTGTTATTAGAGAGAGAGAGAGTGAGATTGACCCACCGACACACACACACACACTCTCTCTTTTACAGCATCCTTCTACAATTCCCAACAAAACTGGAATACAATTTTGTCTTCTAAATTGTTCTAAAAGTCTTTCCCATTTCTCCCTCTCTGAGATTTATGTTTCTGCATTGTTTCTCACTGCTGGTCTCTCTCTCTCTCTCTCTCACCAAAAATGGGGCTCTGGAAAAGGTAATATCCACATAGGTTAATGGCAGGTGTTAATATGCACTTTGGTTATTGAGAAATGTTAAAAAATGTCTGCACAGGTAATGAGAGGTGTTCAGTAACGTCTACACAGGTTAATTAATAACAGGTGTTAAATAAAGTTAACTCTGACACGGGTAACTACAGGTAATCATTAACGCGTGCTGTAATATTGACAAATTAGCCCAGCGAGTTAATGAAGCGCATCGGTAAACTTTTGCTAATTATTCCCGCCTGAGGTAAAGAAACTCACAAAGTCTCGTTCACAGGCGAAGAAAACAGATAAAAAAGCCGAAGAAATGAGAGAAATATTGAACGGTGGCGGACAATTATTTGTTCGGTTTAATATAAAGAATATATCATGGAGTGAAATTTGGGGTCACATGAAGATTAACCTTATTTAAGATTAAACTAACCTAACCTTAGCCTCATCAAACTTAATCTAACCTAAATAACATAACATAATCTAACCTACTCTAACCTAACTCCCCCAGGTAGCGTTAGGTGAAATAAGCTGGGGGGTTAATCTTCAGATGACCTAAGCTTACTGTAAAGCTTTATTGTGAAGGTTTTCTTCCAATTACTAAATTTCGAGGCGTTTTGTTGCCGTCACCTGTCACGACTGTTTAGTTGTTATCGGGGTTACTGTAGTTGTTGTTATTATTATTATTATTATTGTTGTTGTTGTTTTTGTTGTTATTATTGTTGTTGTTGTTGTTGTTGTTGTTGTTGTTGTTATTATTATCATTATCTTATTATTTCTGTTGTTGCTGGTATAGTATTATTTGTACTGATTATCTTTTTTAATTATTGTTAGGAAAATAATTACAAAATAATACCACTCATCATCATTATTTTTTTTTAATAGTCGGAAAAATCCTCTGGAACGACAGTAAAAAAAAATAATACCTATTCTATATGTAATGTTGGGACTTAATGAAGGACTTAGCGAAGGATAAGCTAATTGGATCTGTCATATTTATCCTATTAAGTCCTGCGTTTCAGTCAAGAATCATCCCCAAGACCTGTGTCCACTTTACAAATTACTGTGTCCAAACTACTGACGTTCAACACTAAAACTTTCATCATCAGATTTTTTTTTTCTCCATAAATTATTCTTAATGTTTAATCTATGACGTTTGGTAAGATGATACTGGTTGATTGTCTCTTTTTCTTCCTCTTCCACTTCGTCTTCTCCTTCTCTTTTTCTTCTACTTGTCCTTCTCTTCTCTTCGTCCTTTTTTTTCTTCTCCTCCTCCTTCTGTTCTCCTCGTCCTTATTTTCTCCTCGTCCTTTTTTTCTCCTCCACTTCTCCTCCTTCTTTTCTTCTCCTCCTCCGTCTTTTTGTCTCCTCCTTTTCTTATCCTTCTCTTCTCCTCCTCCACTCTGACTGGAATAAAATACCACCCTTATATATTAAGTGACTGGTTCCCCCTCCCCAACACTCACTAACTGACTGTCTCCTCTTCTCCACACCAACACACTGACTGTCCTTCCTCTCCCCCCCACCTCCCACTCTACACTAACTGGCACAGAACCAGTCATACAGCAGCACACCTGGGTCACACCTCACCAGGTTAATGAGTCACGAGGTCGTGGGAGGTACCGGGTCGTTTACTGGGCCCGGTAATGAGCCATAAGCCGAGGCTCTACATCTTGTGTACTAATGAGGTCCTTAATTATCCTTAATTACTTCAACTTGATAATCTGTGGAAAGTTAGAGAGAGAGAGAGAGAGAGAGAGAGAGAGAGAGAGAGAGAGAGAGCGAGCTCGTTCCTCTGGTTGAGATCCTACGTTCACTGAGAGACTCTTGCCCTTCCCACACTGTCATCCACAGGTGATGAGCTGAACGTACACAGACGTTCTATAGCCATGCGTTCACTGTACGTTATCTAGTTCTTCAGAAAACTTTTTCCTACTTACCCCGGGGTGAAAATGGAAGTTACTTTCTCCTACTTTCCCTGGGGTAAGAGTAGTAGTTACTTACTCCAGGTATTTACTTTCTCCTACTTTCCCTGGGGTGAGATTAGTGTCCTGGGAGTTACTTTCTCTCCCCAGGTGATCGGTGGTAAGGGAAACTCTTACAGTAACTTCCTCAAGATTGTTCAGCCGGAAGATGAGTTTTTCCTCGGGGGAAAAAGTTGATGTTTTATATTGACTCAACTTCGAGAATCTTACAGCTGGCTGCCTGTTGTATTATACAGCTGGCTGCCTGTTGTATTATACAGTTGGCTGCCTGTTGTATTATACAGTTGGCTGCCTGTTGTATTATACAGTTGGCTGCCTGTTGTATTATACAGTTGGCTGACTGTTGTATTATACAGTTGGCTGCCTGTTGTATTAAACAGCTGGCTGCCTGTTGTATTATACAGCTGGCTGCCTGTTGCATTACACAGCTGGCTGACTGTTGTGTAACGCTCATGTCAGCACCACCGTCAGCAGCCATACGGAAAGTGTCAAAACCCCTGAGGAAAGTGTCAGCACCACCACCAGCAGCCCTACGGAAATTATCAACAGCGTCGTCAGCAACCCTAAGGAATGTCAGCACCGCCGGTAGCAACCACACGGAAAGTGTCAGTACCACCGTCAATAGCCCTACGGAAAGTGTCAGCACCGCCTCGCTACCCCATGGAAAGTGTCAGCTCACCCCTAAGGAAAGCGTCAAAACAGCCGTCAGCAGCCCTACGGAATGTCACTTGAGGCGAGGAGCTCTTTCCTGTCTCAATGTTTTTTGCCCGAACAGAAGAGTAACTTTTTTTTTAATATTTCTTTCACCTTCTTTCATCATTTCTTTCAATTTCATTATTTCGTTCGCCTTAATTATTTCGTTCAACTTCATTATTTCTTTCAATTTCCTTCACCATTTCTTTCACCTTCTTTCATCATTTCTTTCAATTTCATTATTTCGTTCGCCTTAATTATTTCGTTCAACTTCATTATTTCTTTCAATTTCCTTCACCATTTCTTTCAACGTTTTTCCTCGTGATGTAGTAAACGAATTCTAGATTAATATTCATATAAACACTTCTTTCACCTTCTTTCTTGTGATGTGGCCGGAAGAAATTCATTGTAATTTTGTTATTAACATTTCTTTCAACTTTCATATAAGGTGGAATAGATTATTCATTCCTTCATTGTTTAACACGTGAATGATAATAATAATTGGTAAAAGCTTCCGGCCACATGCAGAATACAGTAAAATTCAGCTCTGTATTTGTGACTGTTCTCTCTACTGTACTACTCTTAACAGCTGCTGTAATGAATGTAACAGCTGTACTAAACTTAACAGCTGCTGTAATGATGTAAGAGCTATACTATACTTAACAGCTGCTGTAATGAATGTAACAGCTGTACTACACTTAACAGCTGCTGTAATGTATGTAACAGCTGTACTACACTTAACAGCTGCTGTAATGTATGTAACAGCTGTACTACACATAACAGCTGCTGTAATGCATATAACAGCTGCACCAAACGTAACAGCCGAGAGCACAAAAAATAGCCAAAAATTAGAGCCGAAATCTTTTACGAGCTAAAATTTCGACATATTTTTTTTTGAGCGTAAATTTGTGTCAGCAATAATGCTGCTGTATAATGACTTGACATTTTTTAAACTGTCGAGAACGATGACTCGTCGAGTTACAACTTGAGTTTTTTCTCAATTGAGCCAAAAATATTATACATGATTCTATGAATGAATTTTATCCTCGACTTTTTTTATTATTATTCCCCTCTCTGCAGTTTATGTAGTGCGTCTGTTTGTGTCCGTTTGTTTAATTGTTGGGTTATGGACACTTAAAGTTATTTGTACAAAAACTTAGCTATAAACACGTAATTAACTTAAACGTGACCCCTAATGTTGCAATGTTGTTGAATGTACAGACGCAAGAGGTATCATGTTGAATGTATAATGTTTGTTGTAGCTCTTTCTCAGTGGTATATTGTATTGGCTCTCTCTCTCTCTCTCTCTCTCTCTCTCTCTCTCTCTCTCTCTCTCTCTCTCAGCAGCACCACAAGTACTGGGCGCCCTGCCAGCCACCCCGTCAGTCTGGCAGGATACAGCAACATGTCTTTCTCTTGAGTCCTTCACTTGAGGCGCGGCCTTCTGTTGACTTCTTAGAAAACGACTCTTCTGGTACTGGTCTCCTCTGTCTATGTCTGTCTGTCTATTTCTTTGTCGTCCAGCTGCTGAAGTATATATCTCTCTCCACTTCACCAACAATATCTCTTTCTCTTTCCCCAACAATGTCTCTCTCTTTCTCTCTCTCTCTCTCTCTCTCTCTCTCTCTCTCTCTCTCTCTCTCCATCAACAGTAGCAGTATCTCTCCATTTCCCCCATACCTCCACACCTCCACTCCTTCTACCCCTTAGTCATAAACTTCTACATTTATCCTCTTGCCGTCTGCCTCAGTCTACAACACAACCTATGGAGGAAAAAGGATTACAGAGTAGGGTTTACAAAGGGTCATGATAATTAACCCCCGTTGTCAGGATATTATGGCACTGAATGTTACACAGTATTTCATTTACATTATTTGTTTAGTTCTAGACATAAAGGGTAACTTATTCACAAATGCGTGAGTACAGGCGTGTGAGGCAGTATGTCTGGCCTCACACTTTGTTATTCACATTTACGTGGGAGGTATTCAAGCACATTGCGTATTTGGTTCTGTACATGATAACTGATATAGTTACTAAGTGCAAAAAAGTGGATACAATCTTAATATGTCGACTATCTTGCCATTAGAGATGAAGTGTTGTGCCATTTCACCCTACTGGGTGGTGTTGTGTTATTTCGAAGTCAAGTGTGAAGCCGACCCACTGTTGTTCTCAGAGTGGACGGATTAGCACCTCCTTGTCAGAAGACGGCGGTCAGTTCCCAGGG
The DNA here is from genome assembly GCF_018991925.1 of Homarus americanus. Classification (NCBI taxonomy): domain Eukaryota; kingdom Metazoa; phylum Arthropoda; class Malacostraca; order Decapoda; family Nephropidae; genus Homarus; species Homarus americanus. Next base: position 182,479 of record NW_024713619.1, on the reverse strand, counting down.
GTGCTTATCTCACTGGTGGGTCACTGGTACTGTCTAGTGCTGAATTCACTGGCTTAAACACTGTTCATAACTGTTCAACACTGGTTCCATTTCTTTCCGAAACGAAATGTCACTTTTGACTATGTTGATATCCCGGTGGTGAGGATGGGTCGGGGAGAGGGACGTGGGGAATGGGCCGAACTTGGCCAAGGGGGAGAGCTGCTCAGCAGGAGCAGCGCCTAAATAGGTCTTGACCCTACGGTGGTCAGGTAATGGACTGGGTATTGTCTACAGGAGAAGTCAGGATTGTCTACAGTTTAAGGAGAAGTCAGGATTGTCTACAGTTTTGTTTACTTCCCACCTTTATCACGTCCCTTTTTTATCTTTGTTCGCAGACAGATAGACAGAACAGAATGAATGACTTCTTGGTGATCAGTGAGGTCCTCAGCTTATTATATATCTTCGTGTGGTGAGGATGGTGAGCCCTGAGGTCATCCTTGGTGTGGGGAGGATGGTGAGAGCTGAGGTCGTTCTGTGTGTGCTGAGGATAGTTAGTATTAAGGACGTCTGGATGTGGTGGTGAGGATGGTGAACTCTGAGGTCGTCCGGGTGTAGTGAGGATGGTGAGGATGGTGCCGGGTCGTGGTGAGGATACATCGCCCACAATAACACTCAGAGGCTCTCAGGGTGACCAGGAGGGAAGTATCTCATCCGGCAGCTGTTTTGTGACCAGTGGTGGACCCTGTGTATCTTAGTGACGGCTAATAGTGTTTGGAAGCGTGACCCTGCAGAACTGGTTACTCTCTCTCTCTCTCTCTCTGGGTGTGAATAGACTTGGTACGACTTTACTACTACTACTACTACTACTACTACTACTACTATACTACTACTACTACTACTACTACTACTAGCATAACCTTTAACAACGCCACGACCTCCACTACGATTATTACCACCACTACAACAACAACTACATCCATTACCACCAGCAGCAACACCCTCCACTCCCTCTATCTTCAGGCACTCGGATAGACGCAGTTCCGCCAGCCGTCCTTCCAGAGAGACTACCTTTAGCAACACTCTTTATGACCAACACAACAAAAGCATCAGTGTTTCCTAATACAAATATTGCCGCTATAGTACCCACAACATGCTATACACACACACAGAGTAATTTAATTAACTCTCACAGTAACACTTAATTTGGAACCATTGGATGTATTATTAGACAAAATATGAGTGTGTGTGCGGGGGGTAATCAATTCGTTCCCTGTTGTGATTGGTACACACACACACCATCATCCTTCACCACCATCATCATCATCATCCTCCACCACCATCGTCATCCTCCACCACCATCGTCATCCTCCACCACCATCGTCATCCTCCATCACCATCGTCATCCTCCACCACCATCGTCATCCTCCACCACCATCAACCTCCACCACCTTCATCCACCACCACATCCTCCGCCACATCCACCACCACATCCTCCTCCACATCCACTACCACCATCCTCCTCCAACCATCACACATCCGTCAGCATCATCCTGGCTGGGTCGTGATTTTGCCCCGTTACATTATTATTATTATTATTATTATTATTATTATTATTATTATTATTATTATTACCAGGACGGAGGGAAACACTCCCATAGCCAAAGTGCCCATCATAAGTATAATATCTCTTGATCATAACAATTTAACACTGCGATTCCCAGGATGATCTTCACTGATAGATTGATTACACACACACACACACACACACACACACACACGCACACACGCACACACACACACACACACACACAAACACACACACACGTACACGGTAAATCCTACACTGTTAATCCCCTACAAAATTCAGATAAGCCAACATGGCACGTGGCAGTGATCAACCCAGATTTAAAACTGATAGGTTGGTGCTGGCTTATTCTCTCTCTCTCTCTCTCTCTCTCTCTCTCTCTCTCTCTCTCTCTGCTCGTTTGTCTATCTATTTACCTTTCTGTCTGCCTCTCTATCTGTACCTGTCTGTCTTTTTGCATGATTGTCTTTCCATCTGTCTGATTTTTCTGTCTGTCTGTCTGTGGCTTTCTGTCTGTCTCCAGGAAGCGAATTCTTTCCAATTTCTTGAGACCAGCTAATGAACACGGGGGTAATGGTCGACCACCCACACGGTCACACCTCGCTTGACCGAAATACAATCAGCGTTGAGTGGGTTCATCGACCATATCCCCTGTGCCAGTCTCTGTGAGGGCCAGACGGTGCCAACCAAGACCCTCTGAGTGCCTGGGGGTCTCTGGGTGAGAGTCTTGGTAGATGTTTAGTGAGGGAAATTGAGGGGGGGATGAACTGTGTGTGTGTAATAATAATAATAATAATTAATGGTTTCTTGAAAGTGCATGACAACCGGAAGGCTCAAAATATACAGTTGCATAATTGGGGAATGGGTCTCTTGATTGACAAATAATATACAAGTAACATAAGTGATACAAATATGATATATAATGAATAGGTGGGAGAAGGTCACTCTATAGGCATTTCAACATAGTGACAATGCAAAAAGGTAAGATTGACTGGGAGTGAATACACTGGTTGATTACAAGTTATTTATAATTTTTACAATGGTTGGGACTGGGCTGTTCTTATAGCGATCAGTACGTCCTCGTATGGGCTGGATGCGATTGTGGTGTCGAACAGCAATTCTCGGACGAAGGATCTCGGGTGGTAGTAGGAGCCGGTGTCGAGGATGGTGCAGAAGCTTCTCACCAAATTTACAGATGAGGTCGTGGTGATGATCAGAAAGAGCCGAGAGGGTCAGTGTGTTGACCGCTTCTTGATATGTGGAGTAGGAAGGGGAGAGAATAATCTTGCATGCCCTCTTTTGCACTTTTTCTCGGTGTTTACGTTGTGTGGCATTTAGGTAGGAAGACCAGGTAGGGGAGGCACAGGTGAGCTTGGGAAGTATGAATGTTGAGTAAACACTGAGGAGCTCGGGCGCAGGAACTACGAGGGACTATAGTCGGCGGAGGAGGTGGAGACGGAAACTGGAGGATTTGACAACTTCATTGACTTGTGGTTTCCAATTTAGTTTGTTGTCTATGGTGACGCCGAGGAGCTTCGTGGAGTCTACAACCTGGAGTATGTTGGGGCCTAAAGTAATGGAAGGGGGTGGGACAACGTCGGAGGAGAGGTTGATGTGCATAACCATGGTCTTGGTATGGTTGATGGTGGTGTGGTTGTTGGTGACCCAATTTTGGGTACAGTACATAAATCTGGAGTTGTTTATTATTTTAACAATAGATGGGATGGTGCTGTTCTTATATCTATCGGTGCGGGCTCTTATGGGCTGAATTTTGTTGTAGTGGCGGACTGCGCGAGTTGGGTGGGGGTCTGCAGGTGGCAGGAGGTGGCGATGACTAGGTTGGTGCAGAAGTCCACTGTCAAACCTTTCCAGTGCTTGGTGGTGGAGGTCACTGAGGGATGGCATTTCCAGGGTGGAGAGAGCGTTGGTGTAGCCGGAGTATTCTGCGCCGAACATGATTCTGCAGGCCCTCTTCTGTACCTTCTCTAGCTGACGTTGTTGGGTGGAGTTGAGAGAAGATGACCAGGCTGGTGACGCATACGTTAGTTTGGGGAGAATAAAGGCGTTGTAGATGGTCCTCAGCTCTGGCGTGGGTGTCCCAAGTGACCTAAGTTGTCGTCGTGTGTGTGTGTGTTTAGCTGTTGTGGCTGATAGTGACAGCTGTATCTGTTGACAGTGGAATAAATTTACGAGTTTATTAAGACGTTCTACACTGGCAGCGCGACATACTGGTGATGTACCACATATACTAGAGTATACCCCCAGAACACTGCAGCTGAGAGACATAACCTGTGTGAGGGAGAACAATGTTTGTGGTATACGAGTACAGTGTAAGAACCTGCCAGGATACTACTACTACCACTACTACTACTTAACTACTACTACAACAACTTTATTACTATAACCCCAACTTCTCTCCCTTCCCTTCTCCCACTCAAAGTCACAGTCAGTCATCAATTATAACTTTGACCATCACCCTCCAGTTTATAGCTGGTGCTGAGGACACTATCTCGGGGCCCAGCTGAGGATACTATCTCGGGGCCCAGCTGAGGATACTATCTCGGGGCCCAGCTGAGGATACTATCTCAAGGACCAGCTGAGGACACTATCTCAGGGTCCAGCTGAGGATACTATCTCAAGGACCAGCTGAGGATACTGTCTCAGGGACCAGTTGTAATAGTTTATAGCAAGTAACACGTCACACCGCCACAATAAAATATTACTAATTAAGATAAAAATGCCAGAGAGAAAAACGCGAATGGCGCCGGGCGGGCGTTAAAGAGATTAATGGTGTTATAAATTGTGGCTGTGAAGCTGACCTGTTTATAATGGTACTGTCCCTTATGTGCCATTATGTTCACAGCCTCAACACAGCACTATACAGTATCCCTACACCACCTGCTGCACCACACAGCACCCTACAACTGCTGCACCAAACAGCACCCCACAACTGATGCACCACACAGCACCCCTACAGCTGCTGCACCACACATCACACTACAGCTGCTGTACCACACAGCACCCCTGCAGCTGCTGCATCACAGAGCACCCTACAGCTGCTGCACCACACAGCCCCTCTACAGCTGCTGCACCGCACAGCACCCTACAGCTGTTGCATCACAGCATACTTGCACCAGTTGCTGCTACAGCTGCTCTACTGTACACCTACAGCAGCTGCTGCTACAGCTGCACTATAGTACACCTATAGCAGCTGCTGCTACAGCTGCACTACTGTACACCTACAGCAGCTGCTGCTACAGCTGCACTACACTACACCTACAGCAGCTGCTGCTACAGCTGCACTACTCTAAACCTACAACTGCAATTACTGTACAGTATACCTAATGCAGCTGCTGCTTCAGCTGCACTATAGTACACCTACAGCAGCTACTGCTACAGCTGCACTACTGTACACCTACAGCAGCTGCTGCTACAGCTGCACTACTGTACACCTACAGCAACTGCTGCTACAGCTGCACTACAGTACACACAGCAGCTGCTGCTACAGCTGCACTGCTGTACACCTACAGCAGCTGCACTACTGTACACCTACTGCAGCTGCTGCTACAACTGCACTACAGTGCACCTACAGCAGCTGCTGTTACAGCTGCACTACAGTACACCTACAGTAGCTGCTGTACACCTGCAGCAGCTGGTAGGTACACCATTTTATGTATAATAAGTTGTGTAGTGAGGTAATATTAAAGTGGGTGAAGAAGATGTTTACGACACGAGACATTACAGTTTGAGCTTTAATTAACGCCTGATGAGGTCTGAGGCTTAAAGTCTACCCTGACAACAACGCTAATGTGGCGCTGTGACATGAGTTTATGACATATTGATGAAGGGAACAGCTGCACGGAGAGAGAGAGGGAACAGGTAAAGGGAAGGACGAAGGAAACAGGTGGAGGGAGAAAGGGAGGGAGATAACAAGTGAAGGGAGGGAGAGAGCAAGTGAAGGGAAGAAGGGAACAGATGGAGGGAGCACCATATAGTTGTTGAGGTTGATCACTGATGGAACGTGTAGGGAACTGTCTTAAAGTTGGTGTATGACCTACAACCTGCCCCCCCTCTACTCCCCCAGCACCACAACCTGCCCCCCCTCTACTCCCCCAGTACCACAACCTGCCCCTCCTTTAGTCCCCCAGTACCACAACCTGCCCCTCCTTTAGTCCCCCAGTACCACAACCTGCCCCTCCTTTAGTCCCCAGTACCACAACCTGCCCTCCTCTAGTCCCCAGTACCACAACCTGCCCTCCACCCCAGTCCACAACCTGCCCCTCCTTAGTCCCCAGCACCACAGCCTGCCCCTCCTCTACTCCCCCAGTACCACAACCTGCCCCTCCTTTAGTCCCCCCAGTACCACAACCTGCCCCTCCTCTGGTCCCCCAGCACCACAACCTGCCCCTCCTCTACTCCCCCCAGTACCAGCACCCCTGCCCCTCCTTTAGTCCCCAGCACCACAACCTGCCTCCTCTTACTCCCCACCCCTGCCCCTCCTCGAGTCCCCCAGTACCACAACCTGCCCCTCCTTTAGTCCCCCCAGTGCCACAACCTGCCCCTCCTCTAGTCCCCCAGTACCCACAACCTGCCCCTCCTTTAGTCCCCAGTACCACAACCTGCCCCTCCTCTACTCCCAGCACCACAACCTGCCCCTCCTCTCCCTCTCAACACCCCCGAAGCGTCCCCACCGCCACTGTCTCCAACCTGTAGCCCCCAACACCTCCCAGGGTATCTCACACAGCCCCCCCAATAGCCTCCAGTACCTCCCGACCTCCAATACCCCCAGTACCTCCCAGCCCCCAACAGCCTCCAGTACCTCCCGACTTCCAATACCCCCCAGTACCTCCCAGCTCCCAACATCCACAGTACCTCCCGACCTCCAATACCCCCCAGTACCTCCCAGCCTCCAACAGCCCCCAGCACCACCAGGTCATGCATCTTTAAGTAGGTCGCCGCCGCTGTACTTGACCTCTTGTCTGGTTCTTGCCGAGTTAAAAACTGATTTTCTCTCTCAGTTGTTTTATGTCTCTCAGCTGACTAATTCATGTGACTGAGACATAAATGATTAATGTTGATGAGGTGACCCAGCCAGAGAGAGTTATCTTCCGTTTTCTTTCTCTTTCTCTTCTTCAATTTTCATTCTCCTCCTCTCCTTTCGTTTTCTGTCTCATTTTCCGCTTTTTTTTCTTCTCCTCTCCCTCCCATTTCTTTCTTTTTTCTATTCTTCCGCTTATTTCTTCTCCTTCAATTTTCTTTCTTTATCACTTCGTTTTCTTTCTTGTCTCCTTCCTTTTTTTTCTTTCTTCTCTTATTGCGTTTCCTGTCTTCCTCCTCTTCTATGTGTCTCTTATTCTTACATGGTTCAATAAGAGGACAAAGAGAAGGGAGAAAGAGACAGAAGGAGAGAAGGTAGAGTGAAAAAGAGATCGTAAAAAGGAGATAGAGAAAATCAATTAGAAAAAGGAAGGAAATAGAGAGAGATATATTTAGAGAAGGATGAAGAGAGAGAGAGAGAGAGAAAGAGAGAAAGAGACAAGAGACACGGGTCCCTCATATCTCCTTCTGCTTGGTCCCTCATTCCTTCTCCTGCTCCTCCTGCTTGGTTCTTCACACCTCCTCCTGCTTCTCCTGCTTTGTCCCTCACACCTCCTCCTGCTGCTCCTCCTGCTGCTGGGTCCCTCACACCTCCTCCTCCTGCTGGGTCCCTTACACCTCCTCCTCCTGCTGGGTCCCTCACACCTCCTCCTCCTCCTCCTGCTGGGTCCCTCACACCTCCTCCTCCTCCTCCTGCTGGGTCCCTCACACCTCCCTCCTCCTCCTGCTGGGTCCCCCACACCTCCTCCTCCTCCTCCTGCTGGGTCCCTCACACCCCTCCTCCTCCTCCTCCTCCTGCTGGGTCCCTCACACCTCCTCCTCCTCCTCCTCCCGGGCCCCACCTCCTCCTCCTCCTCCTCCTCTCGGTCCCTCACACCACCTCCTCCTCCTCTGCTGTCCCTCCAACCTCCTCCTGCTGGGTCCTCACACCTCCTCCTCCTGCGGTCCTCACACCTCCTCCTCCTTCTGCTGGGTCTATCACACCTCCTGCCGCTGCTGCGTCAGGAAAGTCACTTGTTTACCTTCTTCTTCCGCTCGATAAACCTTGGCCGCATTAGTGGCCGTTTGTATCTAATGCTGTTTCTCTTCCCCGGGTCTTCCTCATTGCCACAGTTCACGTGACGACAACAAAGACTTTCTACCTTAATTCCTTACCCACATCACGTCACATAAACACGTTACCATCAACACGTTACCCACATCACGTCAGCATAAACACGTACACATCAACACGTCAACATCAACACGTTACCATCAACACGTCAAAACATCAACACGTCAACATCAACACGTTACCATCAACACGTCAAAACATCAACACGTCAACATCAACACGTCAACATCAACACGTCAAAACATCAACACGTCAACATCAACACGTCATCCACACTTTCAGTTTTCATCAAGTGTGAAATACAAAGAAAAAAGTAATCTGAAACACCTGGTGACGTGAACAAGAACATGATTATTACCAACACCTGAAACATCTGTCTACTTACCTGACTTTATGACGTAGTGTTAAGTGGCATAAAAAATAAGAGATTTTTCCTCCGTTTTCTTTCTCATTCTTCCTCATCCGGTTTCTTTCTCACTCTCTTTCTCCTCTCCTTATTCCATTTTTTTTCTCTTCTTCTTCATTACGTCTCGCTGTTATCGTTCTCACCACACTTGTAAGATTTGGTATGTTGGATGTACTGTATGTTGGATGTACTGAATGTTGGATGTACTGAATGTTGGATGTACTGAATGTTGGATGTACTGAATGTTAGATGTACTGTATGTTGGATGTACTGAATGTTGATGTTATGTTGGATGTACTGTATGTTGGATGTTATGTTGATGTACTGAATGTTGGATGTACTGAATGTTGATTATGCAGTTACTGTTGTATTGATGTCTCGTGAGTGAGTCTTGAGAGTTGATGTTCTACTGTATAAGTTAACATATTGTATTTGTCCTCTGTTGTGATGTAGGGGAGGAGGGGAGGTTCTTGAGGGAGAGAGTGGGGAGCATAAGAGGGAGTGGGGAGTATATAGATGGGGGAGGTGGGGGAGTATGAGGTGATGGGGAGTGGGGGAGTTTTAAGAGGAGGGAGTTGTTATGATGGGGAGGGGAGTTATGATGGGGAGGTGGGGAGTTTGTTATGATGGGGAGGTGGGGAGTTTGTTATGCTGGGAGTGGGGAGTTTGTATGATGGAGGTGGGGAGTTTGTTAGATGGGGAGTGTGGGGGAGTATGTTATGATGGGAAGTGTGGGGAGTTTGTTATGAGGGAGTGTGGGGAGATGTTGTGATGGGGATGTGGGGAGTATGTTGATGGGGAGGGGGGAGTTTCTAGAGGAAGAGTGTGGAAGAGAGTACTCACATACTCTCCCAGGTAGTGTACCCTTGTGAGAGAGAGAGAGAGAGAGAGAGAGAGAGAGAGTGATATTTACAAAGTAGCGCCATCGTTACCGCCACCAGCCGCCATCTTGTTTACACTAGACAGTAGTTCTCTCTCTGTCTACAACAGAACTTTTGTCTCGATGTCTCGATTGTTGATGTAAACAATGGTTGTGAGCTGAGGGTTGTGATGCTCCCAGCTACACTCAGGGCTGGAGGTAGTGATGCTCTCAGCTCTACACTCAGGGCTGGAGGTAGTGATGCTCAGCTACACTCAGGCTGGAGGTAGTGATGGTCCCAGCCACACTCTGGCTGGAGGTAGTGATGCTCAGCTCTACACTCTGGGTTGGAGGTAGTGATGCTCCCAGCTACACTCAGGGATGGAGGTAGTGATGGTCCCAGCTACTCTGGGTTGGAGGTAGTGATGCTCCCAGCTACACCAGGGATGGAGGTAGTGATGGTCCCAGCTCACTCTGGGTTGGAGGTAGTGATGCTCCAGCTACACTCAGGGTGGAGGTAGTGATGGTCCCAGCTCTACACTCTGGGTTGGAGGTAGTGATGCTCCCAGCTACACTCAGGCTGGAGGTAGGTCCCAGCTACACTCAGGCTGGAGGTAGTGATGCCTCAGCTACACTCAGGCTGGAGGTAGTGATGGTCCCAGCTACACTCTGGCTGGAGGTAGTGATGCTCAGCTCACACTCTGGGTTGGAGGTAGTGATGTCCCAGCTACACTCAGGCTGGAGGTAGTGATGCTCCCAGCCTACACCTGGGTTGGAGGTAGTGATGCCCAGCTACACTCAGGGCTGGAGGTAGTGATGCTCTCAGCTCTACACTCTGGGTTGGAGGTAGTGATGCTCCCAGCTACACTCAGGGCTGGAGGTTTGTGATGCTCCCAGCTTCACGTGCCATAAATCTTCACAGCCGGTGTTGAGACAAATATCTGAGATAGGGTCGTGACCACCAGGTGGGGGCTGGGACGGCTTGGGGGAGATTGTGGGCTGGGGTCTGGGTGTTGGGAATGCCTGTGGCGCTTAGATAAACCTGAGATAGTGTCTTTCCTCCACCACCATGTGTTACGCTTCTGGCCGAGTGAGTGTGTCCCTCCTCCTCCCTCCCTCCCTCCCTCCCTCCCTCCTAACACGAAGAAAATATATAATTATTAAATAAATTATACGATATAACATAAAAAAATACAAATATTATATCACTGTTAATATATACTTATAATACACTTATGTTTATAATTTATTAGCCGTTTTAATATTTCTTACCAAGAACTCCAAGAACAATTAATATCCGCCAACATGGTTTAAATAATTCACAGGATGGCCTTGCTGGTTGTGGGCGTTAAAGGTGAGATTACCTTACTTAATAGCACGACTGGTCAAGTGTAGAGCTGCACACTGTTACCAGTGAGGTGAAGGTCCTTGACGACCCTGAGAGACGGTTGGGGTGCCATCCAGCTAGGTGCCACTCAGCAGGACACAGCTGGGGTGCCACCCAGCGAGACACAGCTGGGAGTTGAATAAGACCAAACTTGCGCCACAACTTTGTAGTGGTAGTTAAACACAGCTCGAGGCAACACTGGCCTGCTGAGACTTACTTCTGGGAGCTGAAACTGCATTAGTGTGTGGCGACTGGGAGCTGAGACTTACTGAATGTAGCTCGTGTTAAACAGCTTCCTTAGAGAGAGAGAGAGAGAGGAGAGAGACGAAGAAAATATATAACTACGAAAGAGAGTAAAGAGGAAAGTAGCAACAGACAGAAGCGTAGACAGGGCGGGAGACAGAGGAACACACAGACTGACAAAGAGAGACAGCTAGAAGATAAAGACTGGCAGGCAGAAAGACAAGGACAGAAAGACAGACTTACCTATAAACAGAAAGACAGACAGGTAGACAGAGAGACAATCAGAAAAAACAGAGACGAATAGATAAAAAAACACCCAGACAGACAGGCAGACAGACAGACAGACAAGGACAGAAAGACAGACATACATATAAACAGACAGACAGACAGACATACAGAGACAGAAAGACAGACAGAGACAAAGAGACAGACAGACAGACAAAGAGACAGACAGAGACAAAGAGACAGACAGAGACAAAGAGACAGACAGACAGACAAGGTGGCGGAACGCATCTTCACAACAAGGTGTATTTGTCACACGGATGTCAAAGGAATAATATTTTCGATTCGCAGATAAAAAAAAAGTGTAATAATCTTCAACCTTCCCGGGAGCTGTTATTGTGGTGTAGGGGAATATTGGCTACCAGTCTGAGTGTTTGTTGACCAGTCTGAGTGTTTGTTGACCAGTCTGAGTGTTTGTTGACCAGTCTGAGTGTTTGTTGACCAGTCTGGGTGTTTGTTGGCCAGTCTGAGTGTTTGTTGGTCAGTCTGAGAGTTTGTTGACCAGTCTGAGTGTTTGTTGACCAGTCTGAGTGTTTGTTGACCAGTCTGGGTGTTTGTTGGCCAGTCTGAGTGTTTGTTGGCCAATCTGAGTGTTTGTTGGTCAGTCTGAGTGTTTGTTGATCAGTCTGGGTGTTTGTTGACCAGTTTGAGTGTTTGTTGGTCAGTCTGAGAGTTTGTTGGCCAGTCTGAGTGTTTGTTGAAAAAGTCTGACGTATCCTCATAATAATGTCAGTGCTGGGGTGCCAAGGAACGCCAGGCGCTAGTCATTACTGGCACTGACGTTGGTGTTTATAATACCATGTTCTGTGTATCAGGTTAGGTGATCACAGGTGAGGGAGTGGGTGTTAATTAATCATTAACACCTGACATGAAAGGTATTAAAAAGCACTATTGATGAGCCCATAGAGTTTTATACTATGGTCAGTGTATCTTTCACCTTCATCCCTTTAATTAACTGTAGCCGTGACCTGTGGTGGACAGGTGAGCCAACACAGTGTTATCATTCATTATCTTCTCTCCTGGATATAATGATATAATGAGGTGATGTAACAATTGATATTCAAAACTCTCACTCCAGTGTTACAGTTGAGTTATGACGCGATTTTTTACCTGAAGTATTTTGTTCTTACGAAAAATGTGTGTATAAAGCTGTGTTTTGTTATTAGTTGTGTATATATATTCTCTCTCTCTCTCTCTCTCTCTCTCTCTCTCTCTCTCTCTCTCTCTCTCTCTCTCTCTCTCTCTTCTCTCTGCTCTCTCTCTCTCTCTCTCTCTCTCTCTCTCTCGGATCTAGTTCCTATGTTTTGCTTTCGAATTGTTCAAAGTTTTCGACCCTAGAAGTTCTTAAGATATACAGTAAACACATTGGTTCAGCTGTGACTGTACTCCAGGCTGCTGCATCTTGCAGCAGTTGTGACTGTAGCATACAGGCTACAGGTGCTGCTGTACCTTGCAGCAGCAGTGTCTGTAACATGCAGACTGCAGGTGCTGCTGTAACTTGCAGCAACAGCTGTGACTAACATTCAGGCTACATGTGATGCTGTACCTTGCAGCAGCTGTGTCTGTAACATGCAGACTGCAGGTGTTGCAGAACTGTGTCGTGCTGTTGCAGATGCAGGTCAGCCTGGCGACTCTCAATAAAGTAATTAACTCACTGGTGGGAGCCACAAACCAACTTACTGATGGTTCATGTAAATTATAGTGGCGGCGGCGCCTTATCTTGACTGTCGCGCCACTAACCTTGTTACTGACGCCAAGTGACGCCACCCGCTGGTACCGAGGCTGTACCAGCAACACTTAATGTTGTTTATAACACCTGTTGGTGCCTTTAGTGTGTGTGTGTGTGTGTGTGTGTGTGTGTTACAGCCATTACCTCTTCAGTGTTGGATGAAGACGTCTCCTATAAGCTTCCACAGTCATCCATCTTCACTTTTACTCTTCATTGAACACATCCAAACTTGTTGTGTGTTTACAACTAAGATAGACCCACCACATCCTTCCTTTACTCACACTGCCTGACTCAGTGACCTGACTTATCGTCCCTCACACACACACTCATACAGGTGGCTGGTGTCACAGGTCGGTATAACACAACACAGACAGGCCCTCCTTGATGTGTCCATAACTCTAACGCCTTACGTCACTCTCCACCCACCAGCCACTTGTTCCTCTGAGGTCCTCCCACTGATGGCTGCCTCATCAAGGTAATGGGGGAGGTATTGAGCTCTTACTGTACTGATGGCTGCTGAGTCTCCTCGTTAGGGGGAAGAAGAAGACCAATTTTATGGTCAGCTGGACGACCCGGTAGGAGAGACACATCCACCATCTCTCACCTTCTGACGACTCGGTAGGAGAGAGACATCCACCATCTCACCTTCTGACGACTCGGTAGGAGAGACACATCCACCATCTCTCACCTTCTGACGACTCGGTAGGAGAGACACATTCACCGTCTCTCACCTTCTACGACTCGGTAGGAGAGACATTCACCATCTCACCTTCTCACGACTCGGTAGAAAGAGACATTCGCCGTCTCTCATCTTCTGACGACTCGGTAGGAGAGACACATTCACCGCTCTCATCTTCTCACGACTCGGTAGGAGAGAGACATTCACCATCTCTCACCTTCTCACGACTCGGTAGGAAAGAGACATTCACCATCTCTCATCTTCTGACGACTCGGTAGGAGAGACATTCACCGTCTCTACCTTCACGACTCGGTAGGAGAGAGACATTCACCATCTCACCTTCTCACGACTCGGTAGGAAAGAGACATTCACCATCTCTCATCTTCTGACGACTCGGTAGGAGAGAGACATTCACCGTCTCTCACCTTCTCACGACTCGGTAGGAGAGAGACATTCACCATCTCACCTTCCTCTGGCTGCTGCTGCCTGAGACATTATCCCAGATGGAGATGAAAACGTTCTGGTCATCAGTAAAAACTTGTGTAGAAAAATTATGATGTTTTTACTCACCTGAAGATTTATGTTCAGTTGGACAAACTCTGGCTGGAGGAGGACCTCTTGTGTCTCAGCTTCAAGGTTGGAGGAGGACCCTGTGTCTCTCTAGTCATGGTTGGAGGAGGGCTCTTGTGTCTCTCAGTTTCATGGTTGGAGGAAGACATCTTGTGTCTCTCAGCTTCATGGTTGGAGGAGGACCTCTTGTGTCTCTCAGCTTCATGGTTGGAGGAGGACCTCTTGTGTCTCTCAGCTTCATGGTTGGAGGAGGACCTCTTGCGACATCATCAGCAGGCGAGACGTTATTAAAGATGGCGGCACAGTACGTGTGGTCGTGTACAGTGTTGAGGTCTTTTAGCTGTTCAAACTATGATTTTTGTTTAACTTTTTAGCTTTTGGTTTAGTTAAAAGTTTTGGGTCTTTAGCTGAGATTTATGTTGAATGGTTGAGAGGTCCAGCGGGCCAGATGGTCGACGTGACATTAAGCTCTTACATACGTTTTGGTTTTAAAGCGGATGAACCTGGAGTGTCCTGGATGATGGTGGGTGAGGTGGAAGAGGAGGAAGGGGAAGAAGAAGAGGAGGAGGAAGGTTGTTCCTGATGGAGGGTGGAAGAAGAGGAGGAGGAGGAAGAAAAGGGAGGAGGAGGAGGTGAGTTATGACTCTGATGTGGTGGGTGAGGAAGAGGAGGGAGAAGAAGAAGAAGAGGAGGAGGGAGAAGAGGAGGAGGAGGAGGTGAGTTATGACTCTTGATGGTGGGTGAGGAAGAGGAGGGAGAAGAAGAAGAGGAGGAGGAGGAGAAGAGGGGAAGAGGAGGAAGAAGAGGAGGAAGGAAGAGGAAAGGAGAAGGAAGAAGACGAAGAAGAGGAGGAAGAGGAGGAGGGAGGCTAGTTATGGTTCTTAATGGTGGGTGAGGAAGAGAGGGAGAAGAAGAAGAAGAAGAAGAGGAGGAGGAAGAGGAGGAGGAGGAGGAGGAGGAGGAGGTGGTGAGTTATGGCTCTTGATGGTACAAGTCTACAGTTACTGATGACCACTACCCAGGCCTTACCCACCTCAACCGTCCCTATGTCAAGAGTGAGGAATGATTGTTTAGAGAGAGAGACAGACAGACACACAGACAGATAAGACAGACAGACAGACAGATAAAACAGGACAGACAAAACAGACAGACAGACAGATAAGACAGGCAGGCAGACAGACAGACAGACAGATAAACAGGCAGGCAGACAGACAGACACACACAGACAGATAAGACAAAACAGACAGACAGACAGAAGACAGACAGACAGACAGACAGATAAGACAGACAGACAGACAGACAGACAGACAAATAAAACAGAGTGCGAGAGATAATGACAGAGACAGGTTCTAATGATTGTACAATTAAACGAACCACCGACCCCCGGAAGACGGAAGCGAGCGCTGTATCCACTAGACCGCCGCCGCGCTCGTTGATGTAGGTAGTAAGAGTAAACAACAACAACAGACTTTAAAATACTTGGTGAAGGGAGACGTCGGTAAGATGCGTGATCAGGGCAGCGGAGAGGATGTCAGGACCAAGGCAGCGGAGAGTGATGTCAGTAAGTGATGTCAGGACCAAGGCAGCGGAGAGCGATGTCAGGACCAAGGCAGCGGAGAGTGATGTTAAAGTGATGTCAGGACCAAGGCAGCGGAGAGTTATGTCAGTAAGTGATGTCAGGACCAAGGCAGCGGAGAGTGATTTAGTAGTGATGTCAGGACCAAGGCAGCGGAGAGTGATTTCAGTAAGTACTAGACCAAGGCAGCGGAAAGTGATGTCAGGACCAAGGCAGCGGAGAGTGATGTCAGGACCAAGGCAGCGGAGAGTGATGTCAGGACCAAGGCAGCGGAGAGTGATGTCAGTAAGTGATGTCAGGACCGCAGCAGCGTCTCCCAAATAAGAATCTTTACTAAATTATGATCCAGTTTCCAGTCTGCTTCCAATTCACAGCTTCAAAATTAATTCCTCCTCTTAAGAAATTACCAGAAACACGTGCGGCGGTTATTTTGTCTCGTGACGACATTTCCGGGAAGACTATAAGACGTAGGGCAAAACAGTGACTGATTCACCAGCCTTATGTCGCCACCTTCTTCTCAACATTCAGAACGGGGAGGTAAAACTTTCTTCCCCCAAACTGAGTTAAAAGTCTGAGATATCGAGCTCCCTTCCCAACCTTCTCCCCCCTCCTCCTCCCATTCCTCCCTTCCCCATCATTCTCTCCTCCTCCATGCATCAAGACGGAGGATAATGGCACTGGGATGGAATAAAAATTACCCCAACTTTCTTTAAGAGAATTGAGGAGGGAGGTGAGGCACGTAAAGTTATGGTCGTAATGCTATCAAGGTCTCTCTGTCATATTGGTGCTGTGGTGGTGGTGGTTGTGGTGGTGGGCGGTGTGGTGGTGGTGGTGATGGTGGTGGTGGTGTAGGTGGTGGTGTAGGTGGTGATGTTGGTGGTGGTGGTGTAGGTGGTGGTGGTGGTCATCTCACAATCATTAGTCATCATCACAGTCATCTCAGCCATCATCACAGTCATCTCAGCCATCATTACAGTCATCTCACAGTCATTACAGTCATCTCAGCCATCATTACAGTCATCTCACGGTCATTACAGTCATCTCACGGTCAGACTTCACCAAAGGTTCTCAGTATATTGATCTCCTGCCCAGCTGAAGGAAGATACGGGAACGCTCTTAACTGGCTCACTCAACCTATTGCTGTACACAAAGGAGACGACTACAATGGTGTGGTGCTGAGACTACACTGAGACTCTGCTGGGGTTACGCTGAGACTCTACCGTAAGGAGGAATACAGTGGTGCAGAGACTATGCTGAGACTCTACCGTAAGGAGGAATACAGTGGTGTAAAGATTATGCTGAGACTCTACCGTTCATCTCCATTTAAGACGGAATATTAATTTTTTGTGTTTTTTTTTTAAGATTCTGGACCCCTGACTCTTGACCCCTGACCCCTGACCCCTGACCCCTGACCCCTGACATAAGAACATAAGGATGGAGGAAACTGCAGCGGGTCTATTGGCCCATACTGGGCAGTCCCATTTACACCCAACCCCTATCGCTCATATATCCATCCAACCTATGTTGGAAGCTGACCCCTGACCTTTTGACACCTCAACCTTGACCTCTAACCACTTGACCGCTCACCCTTGACCCCTGATCCTTACCCCTTGACCCCAACCCGCTCAACCGTAACCCCTTAATCTTACCCCATGACCCCTGACCTTTGACCCCTAACCGTGTCTCTTCAGCTCTGACCTCTTTAGTGAGTTTTTAATATCAGCTGTTTTGGGGGGAGTGTTCCCGCTGTACAACACAACATAGATGGTCGTCCGTTGCTTCTCAACAGTCTCGTTCCAGAACCTATCATAGTAAACGAGTGTTTCTTACCGTCGGTTAGGTTTGGTTTGTTGGTTTGTTTTGTTGGTTAGGTTGGATTAGGTTAGTTTAAGGTTTGGATGCGTTGAGTTTTCTTACGATCGTGTGTAATGCATTTTTTGGGGAGGGTTGAGAGGTCGTAAACCAAGTGAAGAGTGACGTTTAAGGCGTTTTGGAGATCTTTGGTGTTGTGGGAGGTCTTGAGGGCTGTGGGAGGAGTCTTGAGGGGGCTGTGGGAGGAGTCTTCGGGCGTTGTGGGAGGTCTTGAGGGCGTTGTGGGAGGTCTTGGGGCGTTGTGGAGGTCTTGGGGCGTTGTGGGTGGTCTTGAGGCGGTGTGGGAGGTCTTGGGCGTTGTAGGAGGAGTCTTGAGGCGTTGTAGAGGTCTTGAGGCGTTGTGGGGAGATCTTGGGGCGTTGTGGGTGGTCTTGAGCGTTGTGGGAGATCTTGAGGGGCTGTGGGAGGTCTTGAGGGGCTGTGGGAGGTCTTGAGCTGTGGGAGGTCTTGAGGCGTTGTGGGAGGTCTTGGGGCGTTGTGGGAGGTCTTAAGTCTTTGTGGGAAGTCTCCTTCATCTACGTTTGTTCCGTTTGCTTCCTTATCTCTTTCTCCCTTCATTCCCCTGTTCAATCGTCTTTACTTGACTCTCCTTCATTTCTCTCTCTCTCTCTCTCTTGCATCTTCTTTCTTCCTTTGGTTTTGTATTTACTGACTTTGTTGTTTCTTGTCTCTTCTCTTCTCTTTTCTTTTCCTTCTTTCCCCTTCTTCCCTCCTTCTTCCCTCCTTTCCTTCTTCTCACCTCCTGTCTATCTTGTTTCTACCCATCTCTCCCTTTCTCTCCTCCCCCTCTTCTTCTCTCCTCTTCCTTTTATTTCCTCACAATAATCTTGTTTCTCCTTCTATCTCTCCCTCTTAATTCCTTCTTCCCCTGCACGTTCCCCTCATATTTTTACCCAATCTCTTCTTTTATATCAACTCTCTGGGTCTTCCCCTCACCCTCACCCTTTTACCCTCCCTCACCCTGCCACCCTCCCCCTCACCCTCTTACCCCTCCCCCCTCACCCTCTTACCCATCTTCCCCGTCTTCCATCTCTTCCCCTCACTTCCCTTCACCCTCTTCCCCTCACTTCCCCTCACCCCACCTATCCTCTCTAACCCCCCGTGAAAAAAATTGTAGGATATGAAATGTTTTGATGATTTTTGGGCAAAGTTTGAGGGAAGCAGATGTTGTAAGGCCAATATACCGAGCGGGTGCAGGTCACAACACCACTCTACCGGGACAAACGTGAGTCTTCATTCCTCACTGATGATGCAGAAGAAATATTTTACAAGCGTTTCTGGTGATTGTTTTGGTTTGCGTTACAACACAAGCGTTTCTGGTGATTGTTTTGGTCTGCGTTACGACACAAACGTTTCTGGTGATTGTTTTGGTCTGCGTCACGACACAAACGTTTCTGGTGATTGTTTTGGTCTGCGTCACGACACAAACGTTTGTAGTTTGCTTTGGTCTGCTTCACATCACAAACGTTTGTAGTTTGCTTTGGTCTGCGTCACATCACAAACGTTCCTGCTAACTCATCCAGTAGTTGTGTTTGTCCTACTCGTGTCGACAGCTGGTAATATAGTCTTGGCCAACGTTCAGGTACAACAACAACAACAACAACAACAACAACAACAGCAACAACAACAACAACACGAAAGTAATAAATGGATAAAAGTGTGAAGATGGAGGAAGGAAGCAACCTGGAAATATGAGCTGTAAGTATGAGTTAAGTTCACGAGTTAAGTGGGACTTAAATCGCTCACAAATACTGAGAGAGAGCGAGAGAGAGAGAGAGAGGGGAGAGAGAGAGAGAGAGAGAGAGAGAGAGAGAGAGAAGAATGGTTTTGGGGGAGAGTAGGATGGGAGGGTCAGGGTGGTGATAGAGAGAGTAGAGAGAGAGAGAGAGAGAGAGAGAGAGAGAGAGAGAGAGAGAGAGAGAGAGAGAGAGATGTGTGGCGGGGAGGAATGATTTTTGGGGAGAGTAATATACGGGGAAGGGGAGAGTTTGGGGGAGGGGAGGGGAGAGTGTGGGGGAGGGATAAACAGCCTCAGATACAATAGGTAGGTTCAAGTTCCTTTAAGGGTCGTGAGTTGGACCACTTGGGGAGTTCCCTGGTCGTCGAGTTGTGGCGAGACGCATACCAATGTGTTGACTTAGTGAGAGAGAGACGGGCGGACCGAGACAGATATAGACAGAAACAAACAGACGGACAGAGAGATAAACATATAGAGAGAGGGAGAGAGACAGATAGATAGATAAAGAGAGAAAGAGAGAGACAGACAGATAGAAAGATAAAGAAAGAGAGAGAGGGAGAGAGTTTGTACCTGGCTGATACCTCCATACTTACAATCACTGGTGCTGTAGGTATTATCGCTGACTCTGGTACCTCCCATAACGTGGTAACTTGTGCCTCACTCTCTGGTACCTCCCATAACGTGGTAACTTGTGTCTCACTCTCTGGTACCTCCCATAACGTGGTAACTTGTGCCTCACTCTCTGGTACCTCCCATAACGTGGTAACTTGCGTCTCACTCTCTGGTACCTCCCATAACGTGGTAACTTGTGCCTCACTCTCTGGTACCTCCCATAACGTGGTAACTTGTGTCTCACTCTCTGGTACCTCCCCTATAACGTGGTAACTTGCGCCTCACTCTCTGGTACCTCCCAGCTAACGTGTAACTTGTGTCTCACCTCTGGCACCTCCCATAACGTGGTAACTTGTGTCTCACTCTGGCAATTCTCCCATAACGTGGTAATCCCAGCCTCACCTCTGGCAATTCTACACGGTAACTTGCGCCTCACCTCTGGCACCCCACAACGTGGTAACTTGTGTCTCAATTCTCTGGCAATCCCATAACGTGGTAACTTGTGTCTCACTCTGCACCTCCCATAACGGTAATCCTGCGTCCACTTCCCTGGGTACCTCCCATAACGTGGTAATCCCAGCTCACCTCTGGCACCTCCCATAACGTAACTTCATGGCCTCACCTCTGTACCTCCCCGAGCAACGTGGTAACTGTGCCTCACCTCTGGCACCTCCCATTAACGGTGGTAACTTGTGTCTCACTCTCTGCACCTCCCATAACGTGGTACCCTGTGTCTCACTTTCTGGTACCTCCCATAACGTGGTAACTTCAGTCTCACTCTGGTACCTCCCATGGTAACTTGTGCCTCACTCTCTGGTACCTCCCATAACGTGGTAACTTGTGCCTCACTCTCTGGTACCTCCCATAACGTGGTAACTTGTGTCTCACTCTCTGGTACCTCCCATAACGTGGTAACTTGTGTCTCACTCTCTGGTACCTCCCATAACGTGGTAACTTGTGTCTCACTCTCTGGTACCTCCCATAACGTGGTAACTTGTGTCTCACTCTCTGGTACCTCCCATAACGTGGTAACTTGTGTCTCACTCTCTGGTACCTCCCATAACGTGGTAACTTGTGTCTCACTCTCTGGTACCTCCCATAACGTGGTAACTTGTGTCTCACTCTGTACCTCCCCATAAATGTGTAACTTGTGTCTCACTCTCTGGTACCTCCCATAACGGTATCTTGTCGCAATTTCTTGCACCTCCCATAACGGTAACTTGCGCCTCACTCTGGTACCTCCCATAACGTGGTAACCTGTCTCACTCTGGTACCCCATAACGTAACTTCTGTGTCTCACCTCTGGCACCTACAACGTGGGTAACTTGCGCTTCAATTTCTGGTACCTCCCATAACGTGGTAACTTGTGCTCACTCTGGTACCTCCCATAACGTGGTAACTTGTGCCTCACTCTCTGGTACCTCCCATAACGTGGTAACTTGTGTCTCACTCTCTGGTACCTCCCATAACGTGGTAACTTGTGTCTCACTCTCTGGTACCTCCCATAACGTGGTAACTTGTGTCTCACTCTCTGGTACCTCCCATAACGTGGTAACTTGTGTCTCACTCTCTGGTACCTCCCATAACGTGGTAACTTGTGTCTCACTCTCTGGTACCTCCCATAACGTGGTAACTTGTGTCTCACTCTCTGGTACCTCCCATAACGTGGTAACTTGTGCCTCACTCTCTGGTACCTCCCATAACGTGGTAACTTGTGTCTCACTCTCACAAACTTCGCCACAGAGTCTGGGTTCTTCGCCTCGACGCTCGCCATAATCACTATTTACACTAAGTCTTTGATATATCCAAGTTTGTCACAAAGAAATTTCTGTAGGAGACTGACGGCTGGCTGGCTGGCTGGCTGGCTGGCTGGCTGGCTGGCTGGCTGGCTGGCTGGCTTAGTCACTGGTGCCAGGATGGAGTGTGGTTAATGTGAAGCTGCTGTGAAGGAACTGTGGTGGGGTGTGGTTAATGGTGTAGAGGAACTGTGGTGGGGTGTGGTTAATGGTGTAGAGGAAATGTGGTACGGTGTGGGTAATGGTGTGGAGGAACTGTGGTGGGGTGTGGGTAATGGTGTGGAGGAACTGTAGCGTGTGGTTAATGGTATTGAGGAACTGTGGTGGGGTGTGGTTAATGGTGTGGAGGAACTGTGGTGGGTGTGGTTAATGTTATGCGTTGTGGATGAACTGTGGTGGGGTGTGGTTAATGATGTTAATTAAGTGTGGTGGAGTGTGGTTAATAGCGTGGAGTAACTGTGGTGGGGTGTGGTTAATGGTGTAGAGGAACTATGGTGGGATAAAGTGTGTGGTGGAGGAACTATGGTTAATGGTGTGTTTTGTGGAGGAACTGTGGTAGGGTGTGGTTAATGATGTTAATTAACTGTGGTGGAGTGTGGTTAATAGTGTGGAGTAACTGTGGTGGAGTGTGGTTAATAGTATGGAGTAACTGTGGTTAATCTTAAATACCAGGAAGGAAGTGTCGTAAAGTATGGCGGTGATATTATGTAAATTTCCCTTATATAAAGTACCGTTACTATATTATATAACCCTTACTAATATATTACTGTTCTTTAAATAATTATATACACGTATTACAGTAAAGCCACAGTATAACGACCACCATTTGTTACGACTGAGCCTCATGGTCGTCTTGAAGGAGTAGTTAGCGCTTCAGGTGTGATTTGATAAAGACAGTAACAAACGTAGGTAGAGGATAGTGAAGGAGTGTTTGTTTGTTTGTTTGTTTGTTGTATTACACGAATCTGCTGTCTTATGTTTTATTGAAGCTGAAATGATGGAATTATTTTTTCTATTTCTTTTAATTTTTCTTTTATTTTTTATTTCTGAAAAGTGAATCGTAATTTGGAGGCGTATGTATGTATGTATGTATGTATGTATGTATGTATGTATGTATGTAAGTATGTATGTATGTATGTATGTATGTATGTATGTATGTATGTATGTATGTGAGTTAGTGAATTAATATATATATTTTTTTTTATTTCCATGTGTATATCCATATGTCTGTCCGCCTATTGGTCTGTCTGTCATGTAAGTTACTTGGTGTACATGTCACGTATATACACATTAATTTAATTCTTTTATTCACCTTTATTTACATTTATTTTATCACACTGGCCGGTCGTTTATTGAGGACTTTGACCTATAGTCCACAACAATGGCACATTTTCCGTGTGTTTACCTGACCATTAGTCGTACCGGGCAGAAAACGATCACCTGTTAGGATTGGTTAGGTTAAGTTAGGTTGGGTTAAGTTAGGTTGGGTTGGTTAGGTTAAGTTAGGTTGGGTTAGGTTAGGTTGGGTTGGTTAGGTTCGGTTAGCAGAAGTCTCCGAGTTGGTTTTTATTTGTATCGAAAGACTTATTGCCAGGTAATTGTGTAAGTAGTCCTAAATATCTCTCTGGTGTCGTCAATTACCTCGACTTACCTGAGAGAATTTGCATATAAAGTGATAAAACACACACACACACACACACACACATTGGCCAAATAGAAACAGTTTTTAATCAAATCAAAGAAAATTAAATTAATTTTTAAAACCCCTTATTGAATGGCTGGAGGCAGAGAGAGGGGGTGGGGGGAGGAGAAGGAGGAGGAGGGAGAAGGAGGAGGGAGGGTGGGAGGAAGGAGGAGGGAGGGTGGGAGAAGGATGAGGAGGGTGGGGAGAAGGAGGAAGGAGGGTGGGGAGAAGGGAGGAGGGAGGGGTGGGGAGAAGGAGGAGGGGAGGGGTGGGGAGAAGGAGGGAGGGGAGGGGTGGGAGAAGGAGGGGAGGGGTGGGAGAAGGAGGAGGGAGGGGTGGGAGAAGGGAGGAGGAGGGGTGGGAGAAGGACGAGGGAGGGTGGGGAAGGGATGAGGGAGGGGGAAGGAGGAGGGAGGTGGGTGGGAGAAGGAGGAGGGAGGGGTGGAGAAGGAGGAGGAGGTGGGGAGAAGGAGGAGGGAGGTGGGGAGGGGAGGAGGGAGGGGTGGGGAGAGGGAGGAGGGAGGGGTGGGAGAAGGAGGAGGGAGGGGTGGGAAGGGGAGGAGGGAGGGTGGGGAGAAGGAGGAACGAGGAAGTGAGGAGGAGGAGGAGAGAGGGCAGGGAAAGGAGGAGGGAGGGTGGCCGAAGAAGGTGGGAGGACGGGAGGAAGAGAGAGCGAAAGGTGTTGGAGGAGGGAAGGCAAGAGGACGAAGGGGAGGGGGGAGAAGAGGAGGAGGAGGGGTAGGAGGAGGAGGAGGAGGGGGTGGGAGGAGGAGGGCAGCAGGAGTGATGGCTATTGCCTGTCTTGCCACGATCTTGCATGATGTATTGCACAATGAACTGCAACCCGGCGGCCAAATTGACTCGAAAATTTCCTCTGAACAACGAAAAGATTTTGTGGTTCATTTTACAGAAAACTGCCGCTCTGTTTTTTTATAATCTAAGGTTAACTGTTATATTTTTATTTTATTATTATTTTTTACATAAGCCAGTTGATGTTGTTTCATTAGTTTATTAATTCTTGCTCTTTATATTATTGAATGGCTGTTTTACGGTCGTTTGTGGTAATTTTACATAATGTTTTGTATATTTCTTAAGGTTTGAAATATTAGCGAATTATCTTTCCAATAATGTACAAATATGTTTGAACTATTTCTTCAATAATTGATAAACAAAACTTATTTCCCCGATAATTGATAAAAAAAATCAATTAATTGATAAATGAGACTCGGTAATTTTCCAATAGATAATAAAACGTTAATTATCTCAGCAATAATTTATAGAGGAATAATTATCTCCAAGAAATTATAACCACTCTCCAACCAATCGTAAAAGATGTAAATTTTGTCTAAAAATTAACGAAAAAACTTTTTAATGAGAGTAAATAATAATAAATATGAAGTGAATTATCTCTCAGTAAATAATAAAGTTAAGTGAATTGTCTCTCAATAAATAATAATAACTGATATATTTGGTTGAGTGTTTATAGTGAAGTATTGACCACGAAGCAGGTACTGGACCATCACCTCACGCTCCTCAACACTACGCTACACTGCACTACACTGCACTACACTACACTACACTACACTACACTACACTACACTACACTACACTACACTACACTACAGCTGTCTCATCATCATCATCAACTGAACACTAACCACCTGACTTATCCTGTACACCCAGCTGGTTCACAAGGCTATCGTACAGCTGGTCATCTATTACCATCTGGCTAGGTAGCTATACTGCTAGTTCACACGACCATAACAGAGTCAACAGCTGGTTATTTCACCACCACCTGACTTCCTTACCACACTCAGCTGGTTCACACATTCACAATACAGCCAACAGAACCACCTGGCTACACATCAACACTTAGCTGGACCACAAAACCAAAATAACTACAAAAAAACCCCCCAAGTTTCACCTTCCTAAAGTCCCAAAAGATCAGAATCTCAAGACCGGGAGGAAGAAAAGAGTAAACTGTCAACCATCAATAAGAGGGAGGAGGAGGCTGTGTTTTAGGTCAGTTACCCTTCCATGGTCTCGTTATGACCACAGAAAACGAGGGTCTAGAATGGGCCCTTCAAGACTCAGCCAATGATAACGAGTTGAGTATTAATGGTCGAGGTGAATTATTATTATTATTATTATTATTATTATTATTATTATTATTATTATTATTATTATTATTATTATTATTATTATTATTTATAGATCTTAAAGGAGAGTAAAGAGAAAGGTAGAAATAAAGAGACTATCAGTAATTGAGAGTAAAAGGAGAGAAAATAGGAGAGTGAGTCAGTAAAGTGAGGGAGCAATTTAGAGTTAATGACTTAAGAGTTGGAGACTGTTTGATGGCTCCTGAGCGTAGAGGGGAGAGTGGAAGAGTTTTATACTTAATACTTAGATAATAGAGAGAGAGAGAGAGAGAGAGAGTCGTTGGAGGTGGTGGTTATGAACCCATTATTTCTTCTACTTGATGGTTCATTACTTACCTGTTGTTTCACACTTCCTGCTACTCTCTCTCTCTCTCTCTGTAGGTCTTTGCCTCACACAGCCAGGACTCTCAAGGATCCTCAAAGACATATATTGTTCTTCTGGAAATTCAAGTGAATATTATAATAATCAACTCCAGTGTTTCTCTCCACAGTTCATTTATTTTATGTTTTCACGGGGACGCCCAGCACAGTCCTGGTCCAGCACAGATCTGGTCCAGCACAGTCCTGGACCAGCACAGTCCTGTCCAGCACAGATCTGGTCCAGCACAGATCTGGTCCATCACAGTCCTGGTCCAGCACAGATCTGGTCCAGCACAGTCCTGGACCAGCACAGTCCTGGTCCAGCACAGTCCTGTCCAGCACAGTCCTGGTCCAGCACAGTCCTGGTCCAGCACAGTCCTGGTCCAGCACAGTCCTGGTCCAGCACAGATCTGGTCCAGCACAGTCCCGGACCAAAGTCCTGGTCCAGACAGTCCCTGGTCCAGCCATCCTGGTCCAGCACAGTCCTGGTCCAGCACAGTCCTGGTCCAGCACAGATCTGTCCAGCACAGTCCTGGTCCAGCACAGTCCTGGTCCAGCACAGTCCTGGTCCAGCACAGTCCTGTCCAGCACAGTCCTGGTCCAGCACAGTCCTGGTCCAGGACAGATCTGTCCAGCACAGTCCTGGTCCAGCACAGTCCTGGTCCACAGATCTGGTCCAGCACAGTCCTGGTCCAGCACAGTCCTGGTCCAGCACAGATCTGGTCCAGCACAGCCTGGTCCAGCACAGTCCTGGTCCAGCACAGTCCTGGTCCAGCACAGTCCTGGTCCAGCAAGTCCTGGTCCAGGACAGATCTGGTCCAGCACAGTCCTGGTCCAGCACAGTCCTGGTCCAGCACAGTCTGGTCCAGCACAGTCCTGGTCCAGCACAGTCCTGGTCCAGCACAGATCTGGTCCAGCACAGTCCTGGTCGTGCCACAGTCCTGGTCCAGTCCTGGTCCAGCACAGTCCTGGTCCAGCACAGTCCTGGTCCAGCACAGATCTGGTCCAGCACAGTCCTGGTCCAGCACAGTCCTGGTCCAGCACAGTCCTGGTCCAGGACAGATCTGGTCCAGCACAGTCCTGGTCCAGCACAGTCCTGGTCCAGCACAGATCTGGTCCAGCACAGATCTGGCGCGGTCAGTAATTGATAATGATAATTCACCCAGAACATCCCATAACCTGGACCAGGGCACAAGATCTACTGGGTGACTGCTACATCTTGGACGGCCGGACAAGAACCACAAAGACATACAATGAAGCCCGCTGGGACAAACTCATCATAAAGAAGATTGTTCTATCTTTGTCTGAGAGAACATCAACCATGGTGGAGAAATCTTCCAAAACCAAACTGTGATTGTGTGTGGTGGCCATCCCTAACCCTTCGTTAGGCAATCACCTCGACCAACAGGACCTCAGTGTTGGGATTAGTCTTTCCCTCAGCCTCCATCATCACTGTGTATCATGTTTCTCTGCCAATAAGACGATAGATCAATGCATCTCCCATGCTCTAAACTTTGGTTCATCTGGAGGAATAATTTAAGACATAATCAACTCGGTAATAGCAAAAGAAGACTTGGTTCTACTCGTTGCCCAACACGGGGAGAACCACAGCCCTCCATTACGACAGATCCTTCAAGCACCCAGACAGGATCTCGGTGTCACCCTGATATGTTGGGAGACAGTATATGGTCTCAGAAGGAGTTGTAAGGAGCTTGAAGGAATCCCAGAAGAATCAGAAATAAAGGGATCTTGTTCTAGGATATTGTTTCGTCCCAATAGGATCTGATGGTCTTTGATCCTCGGGTCTTAAGTTTTTGAGTGATCTGAGACACGCACTCATAGATGCCACCAAAGATCCCAGAGAAACAGATTACATAAGCTAACAGGAAAATTTAACACATGAGCAACTGCCACAGGACAAGAACAACAACAATAACAACAAAAACACTCAAAACATCTATTGTATATCACCACCTGAATACACCAACCACCCCTGACTCCAACACTACCCTCCCAGCTCACACACACACACACACACACACACACACACACACACACACACACACACACACACACACACACCCATAGCAACGACGCCACAAACTCCCAAACTCTCGAAAAAGGATCAGAGTTTTATTACTGTAAGTTAGAAGAGAAATTGGCCAGGCTGGTGAGGCTATCAATATAAGGAAGGAAGATAGGTGTAGTTTAGGTCAGTTACCCCTCAATTATGACGTCGTCGTTGAGGTGAGATAGAAGATGGGGGAGGGGGGGAGAGGACGTTGTGGAAAGGGAGAGGAAAGAGGACGTGGGGAGAGGAGGGGAAGAAGAGGCATTGAGAGGTATTATGTTAGATGATGATTGTGTGTGTGTGAGAGAGAGAGAGAGAGAGAGAGAGAGAGAGAGAGAGAGAGAGAGAGAGAGAGAGTGTAATAATTCAGGGACGTAATGGTCGATAATCCTAAGGGAAAAGTTAGGGTAAATTTATGGGTAAGGAGTGCGGTAACTTGTTAATGAGGTAATTAAGGTAACTAAGGTAATTAAGGTAACAGGTTAGTGAAATAATTATTGTAATAGTGAGAGATAATTAAGGTTAGGGAGGTACAGTAATAAGTTAGGGGGGTACAGTAATAAGTTAGGGAGGTACAGTGATAAGTTAGGGGGGTACAGTGATAAGTTAGGGAGGTACAGTGATAAGTTAGGGAGGTACAGTGATAAGTTAGGAGGTACAGTGATAAGTTAGGGAGGTACAGTGATAAGTTAGGGGTAGAGTGATAAGTTAGGGGTAGAGTGATAAGTTAGAGGTACAGTGATAAGTTAGGGAGGTACAGTGATAAGTTAGGGAGGTACAGTGATAAGTTAGGGAGGTACAGTAATAAGTTAGGGAGTAGAGTGATAAGTTAGGGAGGTACAGTGATAAGTTAGGAGGTACAGTGATAAGTTAGGGAGGTACAGTGATAAGTTAGGGAGGTACAGTGATAAGTTAGGAGGTACAGTAATAAGTTAGGAGGTACAGTGATAAGAGGGAGGCAGTGATAAGTTAGGGAGGTACAGATAAGTTAGGGAGGTACAGTGATAAGTTAGGGAGGTACAGTAATAAGTTAGGGAGGTACAGTGATAAGTTAGGAGGTACAGTGATAAGTTAGGGAGGTACAGTGATAAGTTAGGAGGTACAGTGATAAGTTAGGGAGGTACAGTAATAGTTAGGGAGGTACAGATAAGTTAGGGAGGTACAGTGATAAGTTAGGGAGGTACAGTGATAAGTTAGGGGGTACAGTGATAAGTTAGGGAGGTACAGTGATAAGTTAGGGGTTACAGTAATAAGTTAGGGAGGTACAGTGATAAGTTAGGGAGATACAGTGATAAGTTAGGGAGGTACAGTGATAAGTTAGGGAGGTACAGTGATAAGTTAGGGAGGTACAGTGATAAGTTAGGGAGGTAAAGTGATAAGTTAGGGAGGTACAGTGATAAGTTAGGGGTTACAGTAATAAGTTAGGGAGGTACAGTGATAAGTTAGGGAGGTACAGTGATAAGTTAGGAGGTAGTGATGTTAGGGAGGTACAGTGATAAGTTAGGTTAGGTTAGGTTATGTTTTAGATAATAGAAGTGCTGTAATAACTGACTTGGTAACGGCCAACACTATTGCCTCTTGGGAAATTAACTACGAGGTGTGTGTGTGTGTGTGTGTGTGTGTGTGTGTGTGTGTGTGTGTGTGTGAGGGGATTGTCTCTCTTTCTCTTCTTTCATCTTATCCTCCTTCTACCCTTCCTTTCGTTTAATTCCTTTTCCTTCTGCTCCTACACTTCCTTCTTTCCTCCTGCCTCTCTGTCTACCATTCCTTTTCTTCCTCTTCCCCCATCTTTCTCTTTCTCTCTCTACCATTCTTCTTCCTCCTTTTTCCTTTCCTCCTTCTTCCCCTTCCTACTTTTCTTCTATCTTCCTTATTATCCGTCTTGCTATCTCCCCTTTCTTCACTCCTACCCTCTTCACCCTCACCTCCTTTTTCTTTCTCTCCCTCAACTTCTGGCCTTCCCTTTCCTCTTCCTCTCCTCTCCTCTTTCTCTGTCCTTTCTCCCGTTTCTTCACCTTCGTATTCTCTTCCCTCCACTACCCTCATATTCTCCTCAATTCCCCCTTCAATGCACTTCTCTCCTCCTCTTCTTTTCTCCTCCACTTTCCTCACCATCTCCCTCCAGTCTACACTTCCCTCTTCCTCTCCCTCTTCCTCTCCCTCCTCCTCCTCTTTCCACTCTTCTCCTATTTCCCCCACCACCTAAGTACTCCTTGTAATTTACGACTAGGAAGCCTGGGTCAGAACCAGCCACTCAGCCAGTCACCCAGGAAGCCACTCAGCCAGCCACTCAGGAAGCCACTCAGCCAGCCACTCAGGAAGCCAACCAACCATCCACTTAGCCAGTCAGCCACTCAGGAAGCCAACCAGTTTGTTAACCAGTCACCCACTTAGTCTGCTATCCATCCATCCATCCATCCATCCATCCATCCATCCGGCCATCCATCCATCCATCCATCCATCCGGCCATCCATCCATTCATCCATCCGGCCAGCCAGCCAGACAACCAGCCAACCAGCCAGTCTGCCACTCAGCCAGTGTGACAGCCCCGGGGCGGGTGATGTAACAGCCTTGGGGGATAATTAAAGGGGAAAAAAGAGTTATTTGATCAGGTAATTATCTGAGGAAAGTTGTCAATGACTTAAGACGAATCTTCAGCCTTTTACGGCCGGGAGAAGGAAGACCTCTAGAAGCTGTGGTGGTGATGATGTGGTGGTGATGATGTGGTGATGATGCTGTGGTGGTGGTGATGCTGTGGTGGTGGTGATGTGTTGGTGATGCTGTGTTGATGATGCTGTGATGGTGATGCTGTGGTGATGATGCTGTGGTGGTGAAGTTGAGGTGGTGATGCTGTGGTGGTGATGCTGTGGGAATTTGGCTATAGGGAGAGGAGTATAGATAAGAGATAGATAGATAGATAGATAGATAGATAGATAGATAGATAGATAGACAGACAAATCGTTTGTTATCGTGTATAAATATTCAAAGTTCATATAATTCATTGTAAATATTTATTCATTAATATTTTGGCTGCACCTCCATCAGTGTTAGAAATTACACCGCCGCCACCATCAACAACAACAACAACAGCAACAACAACAACAACAACAACCACACACAACACAACAACAGCCATCACCACCACACCACACCACACTACCACCACCCCCACACCACACCACATCACACTACCACACCACACTACCACCACCACACCACATCACACTACCACACCACACTACCACACCACCACACTACCTACATCACACTACCACACCACACCACACTACCCCCACCACACACAGCACACTACCACACCACACCACCACACTACCACACACCACCTTTACCACCTACACACACACCACATCACACTACCACACACATCCCACACCACACCACACCACACCACCACATCTCAGTAATCCCCCAGTAGAGGCGTCGTAAATTCCACAGGTAAATCCTCCACTGTAAAGCTTCCCCATCATGAACCGGTGCTCCACTATAATGGTTCATAAGGTGATGTAGCTGCCGCCACCATTATGGTTCATAGGGTGATGTAGCTGCCGCCACCTGTGTAGGTTTCCAGCCACTTCTGTTGGGCAGTCACAGAAAGCCACCTATCATGTACGAGCAACTTACTTACCAGGCAGCTGGTAACAGTTGAGTCACTACTGCTCAGACAGACAACACTGTACAGTACTTACCAGGCAGTAGTAACAGTGAGCCACTTACCAGGCAGTAGTAACTTATAGCCACTTACCATGAATGAGCAACTTACTTACCATGCAGTAGCAACAATGAGCCACTTACCAGGCAGTAGTAACTTATAGCCACTTACCATGAAGGAGCCACTTACCAGGCAGGGAGTAAGTTAACTTGGGAGCATTTACCGCCGTTATAAGCCATGACTCACAACTTTACCTCACAACTTCACAACAAGATGAACGTGTTAACTCACCAGCTCAGCCAACTACGTCATCACTCATTAACTAATGACAGATGGTCGTTGTCTTGTTAGGGGCCAGGGATTGTTGGGTCATTAGCAGTGATTGGGTCATTAGCACAAGTATACCTTCCCTAATTACCCTGAGGCTGGGCTAAGCAAACAAGATCGTTAGCGTTAGAGGCAGGGAGGCTGAACAACGGGTCCAGCTGGTGTCTGGTAGTTACGTGACGTCATGCATGTAGTTATGGCAGTAATTACCGAGAAAAGGACCGGCCCGGTTTTACACTACAATGCTGATGTGAATTTTCGAAATAGAAAACGTCTGCCTTGTATGTTTATGGCGTGGGTAAGTGTTGTACTGATTGTGTACAGCGAAATGAAATAATGTAAATATTTATAGCAACAACAATAACAACAACAATAACAAAAAACTTAACAATGATGGTAATGATGATGATAATAATAAATAACAACAACAACAACAGCAATAATAATAACAAACCAACAATAATAATAATAATAATAATAATAATAATAATAATAATAATAATAATAATAGCCTACATTATAGACCACTACCCTTACAAACACGGCTCCAAGAATATTGAGGTACATGTAATCCTTTCTTCTGTGTAGAGAAAGTTGTAATCACGTTTTAACTCCTCAGTGAAAGTTAATATGTTTCACTCTCCTGGAACACTTTCACCACACACACAGCTGGTCCTCGTGATAGTTGGGTTCTTTAGGCAGCTGGTACTCCTGATAGTTGGTTCTCGTGACAGCTGGTCCTCGTGACAGCTGGTCCTCGTGACAGCTGGTCCTCCTGATAGTTGGTCCTCGTCACAGTTGATTCTCGTCACAGCTGGGTTTTGTCACAACTGGTTCTCGTCACAGCTGGTCATCATTACAGCTGGTTCTCGTGACAGCTGTATCATCGTTACAGCTGGTTCTCGTCACAGCTGTATCACCGTTAATTATAAAAAAAAATCATCCAGGTTTCACAAGACAACATAGGTAATATATTTGGACAGGTAATATCGCCCACCTGTGTTGCTGTAGCCTTTGAACTGTCATTCTCTCTATTTTTATTATGGAGTTTTATTCATTTATATTAACGTGACAATTTCATATATGTTTTCCAATTTCAGGCTTTGTTGATTTTTGGCCTTTCACATAAAGTAATATGCAACATGAAACAACCAAATGTAACTATGGCTTTTAATTTGTTCACTATTTTTCGTATTAAAGTTTTTATTTTTTGTGCTGTTATGTAAATTTACAGGTAGTTTCATTTTACTGTTGGTGATTTTTGAGGGGGGAGAACTGTTACTGGTTAATGTGTCGCGTTTGTAAGTTTTGGAGAGGAGAGTTATTGTTGAACCAGAGGGAGGGAAACTGCCGGACAACTCACGATGACCTTAATTAAAAACTTATATTGAAATAGAAAATAACTACAACAACAACCATAACAAGAACAATTTGAGGTCATTTACTGGTTGACCTCATAAGCTTGTGTCCTTGTGTTGTTGTGATCTGCTTCAACCAGTCAATGTACTACTCCATACTCACGTGTTGCCAAGGTTGTGTAAATTATCACCACAATATAAATGTAACCTAACCAAGTAGACCTTAGCTTAATTAAACCTTATATTAACTATAAAACAAACATTATAATATTTTACTTGTTGGTTTTAGTTTAACTGTGTAATTGTTGAAGGTAAGACGGCAGGTAATAATAGTTAATTATCTTTTTTTGCAGGTAAGTGAGTTAACAGCTCCTCGAGGGACAGTAACACACCACACCTGAGGTATGTCCGCCATCATGTTTATAGACGTGACGTCACTGATCAGCTGACGGTGTGTTTATGATGGAACTTGTTGTAATACCAAGTGTTGTTTACCATAGTGTGTACTGGTCACAGTAATTTAGTGTTTGGGTGTACAGCTGTACTAGGATGGTCCAGGGGAAGTTAGTGGGATGTTTGATAACTAATAGACAACAACTGGAGGTCATTTACTGGTTGACCCCAAACACTGTGTCGTTGGGATGTTGTTGGTTGGTGCGATCTGCGTCTGCCAGTCAGTGTGGACGACACCCACAGTGCTGCTCCTCGCACACTCGTTGTTATTCAACACACAACCGTCGCCACACTTGTACAACACTCACAGTTTTACATCGTTGGAATATAACAAACAACATTAATGTAAACTGCGTTATAGTTCAGTGGTGAACAACGCTCGTGTGTTATGTATTATACGTAGTACAAGTATAACGCTACAGCGTACATCTTAACCTATTATTGTACACTGCAGTTCTCTACCCCACCAATCTCAGACCATATATAGTATGGTACAAGTACAGAGTTACAGCAGTACACAATACTAACGTTACAGCAGTACACAGTACTATCGTTACAGCAGTACACAGCACTATCGTTACAGCAGTACACAGCACTATCGTTACAGCAGTACACAGCACTATCGTTACAGCAGTACACAGCACTATCGTTACAGCAGTACACAGCACTATCGTTACAGCAGTACACAGCACTATCATTTACCCAGCAGTACGCAGCACTATAGTTGCAGCGGTACCTAACAGCGTCACCGTCGTGCACGTGGGGAAGACATCTTGGTGACTTACGTGAAAGACCATCTTGACGCACGTGAGAAAGACATCTTGGTGGGCACCCACGTGAGGAAGACATCTTGGTGACGCCCACTTGAAGAGACCATCTTGGTGACGCCCACGTGAGGAAGACATCTTGGTGACGCCCACTTGAAGAGACCATCTTGGTGACGCCCACGTGAGGAAGGCATCTTGGTGACGCCCACTTGAAGACATCTTGGTGTTAGTGTGAAAACTTCCTCCTCTGGCAGGTAATGTTAATTAATGTCGAGGTAATAACATAAACACTAAGCAACAAAATGGACGGTGGAAATATTCTAAAGAACTTTACTCGTTAAGGAAAGTTAATATACACCTGGCGATAAATATACAAGGAAAGAAGGAAATAAAACACAGAAAAGTGAGAAAGAGGAGCGAGAGAATTAAAGAAAATGTAATATAATGAAGGTGAAGAATAAGAGATGAGGGAGGAGGAGGAAAGAAGGAGGGAAGGCAGGAAGGAAGGAAGGAGCAGAGGTGCACCCGAGCCTTCACCTGCGACCCAAATGTGTCTTCTTATTCCACGACTTGTTGTCCCCAGGTGGCTACGGCCTCTGCTGCACCACCTGTGTCTCATCCTGAACCACCTGCACTGTTCTAGAGACGTGTGATCCACCTGTGTCTCATCCTGAACCACCTGCACTGTTCTAGAGACGTGTGATCCACCTGTGTCTCATCCTGAACCACCTGCTGTTCTGAGACTGATGTGGATTCACCTGTGTCTCATCCTAGACCACCTGCACTGTTCTAGAGACGTGTAGCCAGTCCACCTGTGTCTCATCCTGAACCACCTGCACTGTTCTAGGGCAGTATGATCACCTGTGTCTCATCCTGAACCACCTGCACTGTTCCTGAGAGACGTGTGATCCACCTGTGTCATCCTGAACCGCCTGCACTGTTCTAGGGGCAGTGTGATCCCACCTGTGTCTCATCCTGAACCACCTGCTGTTCTAGGGCAGTGGCAGTCCACCTGTGTCTCATCCTGAACCCTGCACTGTTCACAAGACGTGTGATCCACCTGTGTCTCATCCTGAACCACCTGCACTGTTCTAGGGCGATGTGATCCACCTGTGTGTCTCATCCTGAACCACCTACTTTGGCTTCTAGAGACAGTGTGATCCTTTCATGTCTCATCCTGAACCACCGCCACGCTGTTCTAGGGCAGTGTGGTCCACCTGTGTCCTATCCTGAACCCACCTGCACTGTTCTAGAGACGTGTGATCCACCTGTGTCTCATCTGTGAACCACCTGCACTGTTCTGGGGCGATAGCGTCCACCTGTATACTCATCCTGAACCACCTGCACTGTTCTAGAGACGTGTGATCACCTGTGTCTCATCTGAACCACCTGCACTGTTCTAGAGACTTGTGATCCACCTGTGTCTCATCCTGAACCACCTGCACTGTTCTAGGGCAGTGTGATCCACCTGTGTCTCATCCTGAACCACCTGCACTGTTCTAGAGACGTGTGATCCACCTGTGTCTCATCCTGAACCACCTGCACTGTTCTAGAGACGTGTGATCCACCTGTGTCTCATCCTGAACCACCTGCACTGTTCTAGAGACGTGTGATCCACCTGTGTCTCATCCTGAACCACCTGCACTGTTCTAGAGACGTGTGATTCACCTGTGTCTCATCTGAACCACCTGCTTTCTGTTCTAGGGCAGTGTAGCCCAGTCCACCTGTGTCTCATCCTGAACCACCTGCGCTGTTCTGAGAGATGTGGCAGTCCACCTGTGTCTCATCACAGACCTGCACTGTTCTAGAGACGTGTGATCCACCTGTGTCTCATCCTGAACCACCTGCACTGTTCTAGAGACGTGCAGTCACCTGTGTCCTTGACGCCCCTTCACCTAAGACCACCTGTGTTATGACGTCACACCTCCCGACTCACTCTCCTTGACTCACACTCCCTGACTCTCACACTCCCTGACTCTCACATTCCCTGACTCACACACTCCCTGACTCTCTCACTCCCTGACACACACTCCCAGACTTACACTCCCTGACTCACACTCCTTGACTCACACTCCCTGACTCACACTCCCTGACTCACACTCCCTGACTCACTCTGACTCACTTCCTGACTAACACTCCCTGACTCACTCTCCCTGACTCACATTCCCTGACTCACACAACAATAACAGTCAAGACACAACTGAGAAACGCTGATATTGTTCCGTGTTTTTCCCAGTATTACAGAACTCCTGAAACGGAAATTTGGCGCTAAAAGTACCTGAAAGATCCATCCAATTAGTTTAATGAAGGTTAAGACTGACGGTTAAGACTGAAGATAAAGACTGACGGTTAAGACTGAAGATAAAGACTGACGGTTAAGACTGAAGATAAAGATTGGTGGTTAAGATTGATGGTTAAGACTAAAGGTTAAAGACTGACTGTTTAAGACCAAAAATTAAGACTGACTTTTTAAGACTAAAAGTTAAGACTAAAGGTTAAGACTGAAGATTAAGACTAAATGTTAAGACTGAAGGTTAAGACTGAACTTTAAGACTGAATATTAAGACTGAAAATTAATACTGACTGTTAAGACAAAGTTAAGACTGAAGATTCAGACAAAGTTAAAAAATAAAAATAAAACGTATAAAAATCGACGACTTTATGGAGAACTTTCACCGTTAAAGAATTAATTTGATTTGGAATTTCTCTTAAGAG
Organism: Homarus americanus; assembly: GCF_018991925.1. Taxonomy (NCBI): domain Eukaryota; kingdom Metazoa; phylum Arthropoda; class Malacostraca; order Decapoda; family Nephropidae; genus Homarus; species Homarus americanus. The sequence goes on along the minus strand of NW_024713619.1, from coordinate 145,391 downwards.
TTTTGTGAATACATTTGTTGATAAAGACTAAAGAGGGGAAGATAACGTTGATAAAGACTAAAGAGGGGAAGATAACGTTGATAAAGACTAAAGAGAGGAAAAGATAACGTTGATAAAGACTAAAGAGGAAAAGATAACGTTGATAAAGACTAAAGAGGGGAAGATAACGTTGATAAAGACTAAAGAGAGGAAAAGATAACGTTGATAAAGACTAAAGAGGAAAAGATAACGTTGATAAAGACTAAAGAGGGGAAGATAACGTTGATAAAGACTAAAGAGAGGGAAAGATAACGTTGATAAAGACTAAAGAGGGGGAAATATTAGGTTGATAAAGACTAGAAAGAGGGAAAGATAATATTAATTAGTTTACAATTAATATTTATCCAGAATGATATAAATTAATTAGAGTGATAACGAAACATTGTAAAAAAACAATAACAACTAATAAATATTAATGATAATGTTGTTAATGTTGTTTATGTTCTATACACAACTCACAACAAACACCAGGTTATTTGTCTCACTTTCAGAACGATTTCAGGGAAGTTTAACAGATTTAACTAGTCAAGATTTCTCCCGGCTGTTTCCTGGGCTTGCTGGAGTGTGTTGATATTTCTCCTGCAGTTTTAATAATAATAACAACAACAATAATAACAACAATAATAACAATAACAACAACAATAATGGCAACAACAATAATAATAATAATAATAATAATAAGAACAATAATAATAACAACAATAACAACAGCAATAATAACAATAACAATAAATAAAATAATACAATGTTAATATTCCTTTAACTAACAGCCACTAAGCATACTCAGATGGTACCAAAAATCACGTCAGTTCGGGGCTTAAATCTTAAGAGCCCCAAGGTGCTTAAAAAGACGCTTGAGTTCCCAAGTACTGTTAATATATTCCACATTTCACCTCCCTGTGTGTCGCTGGTGGGCAGGGTCTAGTGGGTTATCCCTTAAAGCGGTCCTCTGGTGTTCTGTGTAGTTAACCCGCAGTGGCAGATTATAAAATGGACTATGGTGTTTCACTATATCATAATGTCATCTTGGGGTAACCTGTGTACACCATATTATAGAGACAGTGACAGTGTTTATCTCGAGTATACGGTAAGAAGAGTATAGTGATATTAGTTTACTCTTGTTCACCATATCATAGAGACAGTGACAGTGTTTATCTCGAGTATACAGTAAGAAGAGTATAGTGACATTAGTTTACTCTTGTACACCATAAGACAGATATAGTGATATAGTTACATTAATTTCCCCATGTACTGTATATACACCATAACATATTGACACAGTTTATCTGGTGTATACAATAGTTCTCATATAGTACAGTATTCCCCAGCACAATGGTAAGACCCACAAGTGTATTGACAGTGTACAATAATAACACAACTCTACTCTCCACCACACAGTAACATATTGTCCCAAAAAACATTAATAAAAATGTTAACGTCACTAAACCGGTCCAATGAGGATAGAGTATAGCGCCCGTAATAGAGTTTTCATTGGTCAGTTTGTGAGTGGAGAACCATAACACAGCTGACCACTAGGATGCCTGGGTTATAAAGCACAGTGGAACAAGTTTATGGTGCAATAGACTGTGTTGTTGATGGTGTGTGTTGGGGGGTGGTGGCTTGTCTCAGAGGTTCCTCCTAACAGTGTGGCCTAAGAGAGAGTGTATTTGTTTCTTTGTTATGTTATTTACTTGTGTGTTTGTTTATCTACGAGTATATTATTGATGTTTTTCTTTCTCTGGTCTATACGTCTGTGCAGCAATAGAGCCCCGACAAACTTGCTGTACATGGGTGGTGTGGATTCAGGGGGGGGGGGAGGGACGACTCAGTGGTCAAAATGCCTCGAGTAATATTTAACTTCACTGGGCAGAATATCTAAAGTAAATACTGCCATGATTATTTAACATGTTATTATAAAGTTGAAATATATTGTTGGTATTCCGTTCGTGTTTACATTGTGTAGAGAAGTTGACTCAATGATCTGGACTGAAAAATTCTAAAAAAACGAAGTAAATTGGTGATGCCTTGTTAATAATAGCCTTGTGGGTCTGTTGTTATTGTTTGTCATTACCTCACGTGACGTCACACCTGTGGTTTAATTCTGGGTTTTTTCTTGAAGGTTTAATATTAAGAAAGTGTTGGACGGTGATGGTTCAAGAAGGGGATTTATTTTTCATGTTTTTATTTGGTTTAAGAAGAGCGGCGGCGACAACACTGAAAGACGAGGCGGCTCTGTGGGTGACTTTTGGGGCGTCCGGCCAGAAGGTGGAGGAGAGTGTGTAGAGTGTGTGGCAGGAAGGAGGAGTGTGTGGTAAGAAGGGGAGTGCGTGAGAGTGTGTGGCAGGAAGGAGGAGTGTGTGGAAAGAAGGGGAGTGTGTGAGAGTGTATGGCAGGAAGGAGGAGTGTGTGGTAAGGAGGAGGAGTGTGTGAGAGTGTGTGGCAGGAAGGAGGAGTGTGTGGTAAGAAGGAGGAGTGTGTGAGAGTGTGTGGCAGGAAGGAGAGAGAGGTTGTAGCACCTCGTCTCTCTCAACACATCGTTACGCGCAATTAGTGGCGCCTCACCTCGCCTGATGGAGAGAGAGAGAGAGAGAGAGAGAGATCATTCTTGGGTATTCGCACTACACCTGTAACAACACACCCCGCCGGTATAACTAGTGTAGTATACCCTAAGTTAGTAACGATACACATGCAGTATACAGTACACGAGTCTAATGAATAAAGCAATACAAGAATTGAACCCATGGCCTCGTGTTCTTGAAGCGAATGATTTAGTAATACGAGACAAGCAGCATGTTGTTGAAGTACATCGGTTTCAACAGTAAATATTACTTTAGAAAACACTAGGTTATTGAATAGGAATATATATATTTACGCTGTTCACACGATAGCAGTTACTCAGAGTAAGTTATGACCTGTAATCCTATTGTAACTGGTAAGACAATAGTACAGGTGGAGTGTAGTAATTAAGGTAAACTGATGAATAACTGAGACACGGAAAGTGCAGGTAAATGTTGGAGAGACATTAATTAACGAGTGAGGACGAGACATACCTGGTGTGTGTGTGTGTGTGTGTGTGTGTGTGTGTGTGTGACGTGGAATAAGTGACACAGTTGAATTATTTCCTCTCCATTTCGTCGCTCGTTATAACAAGGTCAGTTTTCACCGACAGTTTCGTATCTAAAGAGAAATGTTACTTTTGTTTACATATTATTAACACGAATGTTAAAATTTGTGTTAATATTGTGAGGCGATGATAAACGTCCAGCAACTCCGGGTGACGTGTTAACTTTTTGTTCTAGTGGTTCTGTAGTGAACCACGACCAAGTGTAGTGAACCACTACCAAGTGTAGTGAACCACGACCAAGTGTAGTGAACCACGACCAAGTGTAGTGAACCACGACCAAGTGTAGTGAACCACGACCAAGTGTAGTGAACCACGACCAAGTGTAGTGAACCACGGTCATGTGTAGTGAACCACGACCAAGTGTAGTGAACCGCGGTCAGGTGTAGGGTGAGAATTTTTTTATTGTGACTGAAATTGTTAACTGGCGACTGGCATTGTGAACTAGTGAGTGGCACTATAAACGAGTGACACTGTAATCTGTTGACTGGCACTGTAAACTGGTCACTGACAATGTAAATCGGTAACTGGAACTGTTAACCGGCGATTGACAGCTTAAACTGGCGACTAGGACTGTTAACTAGTGACTGACACTAAACTAGTAACCGGCACTGTAAACTGGTGATGCACTATGAACTAATGAGTGGTACTTTTAACTGGTGAGTGACATTGTAAATTGATAACTGTCACTATTAACTGATGAATGGCACTGTATACTGTCATTGTTAACTGGTGAGTGGCACTGCAAACATGTGTTGTAGTTGGCACTCTGATATAGCAAGGTTTATATTTATGTATAAACTCAGCTTGAAGGGTTTATGTGGCAGCGGCTGTGTGTGTGTGTGTGTGTGTGTGTGTGTGTGTGTGTGTGTGTGTGTGTGTGTGTGTGTGTGTGTGTGTGTGTGTGTGTGTGTGTGTGTGTGTGTGTGTGTGTGTGTGTGTGTGTGTGTGTGTGTGTGTGTGTGTGTGTGTGTGTGTGTGTGTGTGTGTGTTGCTCCTTCACCACACAACACAGCCAGCATCCTGCAATAATATGATATTTCTTCATCTCAGTAGAAATTCTGTCCCCGGAACTCTGTCGTCTTGTGTAGTGTGAGAGGTGTACAGTTGCAGGTAAACACGACGCCAATATCCTGTGTACCTGGAATAACACATCCTTGCTGGGTAAAGACGCGGAGCTGTTTTTTTTACGACGCGTCTCATTTTGCGATGGTTCAGATGGCTACTTTATAAGAGAAGTCGAGATGTGACTTATACACACACACACACACACACACACACACACACACACACACACAGCTATCAATATACAAAGAGTCAGACCCACCTTTCACTCTATAACACAACATATTGAAACACTCGATAAATATTTTAGTGAAGTGAAACAATTTTTTACAACAATTCTATTATGATTCACGAGCTGTAAGCTCTCACCACCCCTCATTTATGTTATCATGACAAAGTTTGTATTTAATTATATAAACAAATATATATTACGGGTCGTTTACATAATCCGGATTTATTGAGAATGAAATTAGTATTGTGTTGAGTGTATTGTGTCAAGGGTTGTGTTGTGTTGTGTTGAGTGTATTGTGTCAAGAGCTGCGTTGTGTTGAGTGTATTGTGTCAAGAATTGTGTTGTGTTGAGTGTATTGTGTCAAAGGTTGTGTTGTGTTGGAGTGTATTGTGTCAATTGTGTTGTGTTGAGTGTATTGTGTCAGGGTTGTGTTGTGTTGAGTGTATTGTGTCAAGGGTTGTGTTGTGTTGAGTGTATTGTGTCAAGGGTTGTGTTGTGTTGGAGTGTATTGTGTCAGAGCTGTGTTGTGTTAGTGTATTGTGTCAAGGGTTGTGTTGTGTTGAGTGTATTGTGTCAAAAATTTTGTTGTGTTGAGTGTATTGTGTCAAGAGTTAGGTTGTGTTGTGATGTGATGTGTTGTGACATATGTGAACCTGTACTGTCATATATGAGCCTGTGCTGTCATATGTTAAGCTTTACTGTCATATGTGAAGCTGTACTGTCATATATGGAAGCATCGCTATGTGAAGCTGTACTGTCATGAACCTGTACTGTGATAGGTGAACCTGTACTGTCATATGTGAAGCTGTACTGCCTCTGTGAAGCTGTATTGTCATATGTAAGCTGTACTGTCATATATGAACCTGTACTGTCATATATGAAGCTGTACTGTCATATGTTAAGCTGTACTGTCATATGTGAAGCTGTACTGTCACATGTTAAGCTGTACTGTCACATGTTAAGCTGTACTGTCATATGTAAGCTGTACTGCCATATGTGAAGCTGTACTGTCATATGTGAAGCTGTACTGTCATATGCAAAGCTTTACTCATATCTGAAGCTGCTGTCATATGTGAAGCTGCTGTCATATATGAAGCTGTACTGTCATATGTTAGCTGTACTGTCATATGTGAAGCTGTACTGTCATATGTGAAGCTGTACTGTCATATGTGAAGCTGTACTGTCATATGCAAGCTGTACTCATATCTGAAGCTGCACTGTCATATGTGAGCTGTACTGTCATATATATGAAGCTGTACTGTCATATGTTAAGCTGTACTGTCATATGTGAAGCTGTACTGTCATATATAGTGTACTGTCATATGTTAAGCTGTACTGTCATATGTGACTGTACTGTCATATGTGAAGCTGTGCTGTCATATGTGAGCTGTACTGTCATATGCAAAGCTGTACTCATATCTGAAGCTGCACTGTCATATGTGAAGCTGTACTGTCATATGTGGGCTGTACTGTCATATGCAAAGCTGCACTGTCATATGTGAAGCTGTACTGTCATATCTGAAGCTGCACTGTCATATGTGAAGCTGTATTGTCTTATGTGAAACTTTGGCGTCATATACAAATTAATACCATAACAAATGTAATATTTTGTGTATTTATTAACTTTTAATCGTTAACGTTAATTACTAATTTGGTATATTAATACAGCCAATTGTTGACGATTAATTGGCTCGTTGTGTTCAAAAACAAAATTATTATTGTCATTATTGCTGTGTGAATGTGGCGCTAATTGTGATTATACACCTGTGTAGTCATACGTGTGATTATACAATATAAATATATTATATATTATTATTATTATTATTATTATTATTTTATTATTATTATTATTACGAGGGATATTATTATTATTATTATTATTATTATTATTATTATTATTATTATTATTATTATCTATACCATTCTTTTCGTTATCATTTTGTATCATCCCTTTACTACTGGGTTTACTAACTCAGTGGAAATTCTAATAACTTAATAGGAGATAAAACAGGTTAAGTTAATCTCCCCATTGAGCATTACAGAGTCAAGGAAGTGTTGAAGAACCCATGTGAGTGTGACCTTTGTAGTGTGGTGGTGGCTGTACAGATGATCTCTCTCTCTCTCTCTCTCTCTCTCTCTCTCTCTCTCTCTCTCTCTCTCTCTCTCTCTCTCTCTCTCTCTCTATTTTTCTTTCTTTGTTTCTCAGGAGTTGGTGATGGCAGTTAATATAAGGCTCTCTCTCTCTCTCTCTCTCTCTCTCTCTCTCTCTCTCTCTCCACACCTGGTTTCTCGACAGATTTACTTTAACTTAACACACAAACAGTCTCTCAACACACAACAGTCTCTTAACACACCAACAGTCTCTTTAACACACCAACATTACACACCAACAGTCTCTCAACACACCAACAGTCTCTTAACACCAACAGTCTTAACACCAACAGTCTCTTAACACCAACAGTCCTTAACACACCAACAGTCTCTTAACACCAACAGTCTACCCAGCACCCAACAGTCTCTTAACACAACAGTCTCTTAACACACCAACAGTCTCTTAACACACCCAACAGTCTCTAACACACCAACAGTCTCTAACACACCAACAGTCTCTTAACACACCCCAACAGTTCCCTAACACACCAACAGTCTCTTAACACACCAACAGTCTCTCTCTTAACACACCAACAGTCTCTTAACACACCAACAGTCTCTAACACACCAACAGTCTCTTAACACACCAACAGTCTCTAACACACCAACAGTCTCTTAACACACCAACAGTCTCAACACACCAACAGTCTCTCAACACACCAACAGTCTCTAACACACCAACAGTCTCTTAACACACCAACAGTCTCTTAACACACCAACAGTCTCTAACACACCAACAGTCTCTTAACACACCAACAGTCTTAACACACCAACAGTCCTTTAACACACCAACAGTCTCTTAACACACCAACAGTCTCTAACACACCAACAGCTCTTAACACACCAACAGTCTCTTAACACACCAACAGTCTTCAACACCAACAGTCTCTCAACACACCAACAGTCCTTAACACACCAACAGTCTCTAACACACCAACAGTAGGGTGACAATAGTGCATAGGGGTGAATTTCTAAAATTGATTAAATGGAATGACCATTGTCCAATACTGCACTCCATGAAAAAAGAACACAGGCGAAATCCTGGGTCATTTGGACAATATTTAGAGTAGCTCAAGTCAATTGAAGTTTTATCCTTTTGGCAAAAAATACTAATATTCATAATATGCCGGTTTATTTTAAAATTTACATATTGAGCAAGTTTATGTACACTGTACATATAAATGATTAATTCCTTTTAAAATGAAACTGCAGTGAACACGCTACATCAATGGGTGAGAGGTGTGGACAACCCATTCATGTCGCTTTTTGCTTGTAAGGTCCTGTTTTGATGTCCCTGGTTGTGACCTCTGCTCTTCAACAACCTGCAGCAGATGTTGACGCTGGTCTTCACTCTTCGTGATCTTGCTGTTGAATGCCTGTATCAAGGCAAACCTCTCTCTGCAGTGTCGTTGATGACTCTGGAGACCACCCACAACTCGACGCCAGTTTTGAAGTCTTCATCATCAGACCATGTGTCAGGTTCCTTGGACAAAAAGAAGTCTTCATTTTGAGACTTTCAATAGAAAGTTTGATCCTCTAGAAGCAAAGTCTGAGAGCTGCTTTGGGAAGGAAGATGTGGCAGGAAGAGCAGCACGTTTTGGTGAATCCTCGTCGCCTTCCTCTCAACGATTGCCCGAACTATGTTTGTCTTCATTGTTGCATTAACTTGTGGATCGAAGAGTGCAAGACCCACCAAGCCTTCACTGAGGTACCACAGGTGACGACCGAAGACTGTGAGACATGTTCTTGATATTTTGACTGTCGTACTCTGACAGGTCTTGAGGAGCCGCAAATCATTAGGGAGCGGAGGATGGAACGGAGGCCGTGAACCATGCACTGACATACACCTCTAGCACAAAGAATGTGAATCGTTTCAAGCCTAATGTCTCACGAAGCAAGTAGTTTAAACTGATTAGCAAAAATCAGGATCTTCATGACATAAATGAGCTTAGCCATCCACCGCTCGGTGAAGTGCTCCGGCCGTCGGAGATTAAACTTGTAGAGCTCCATCGAGACACCTGATTGCTAGCTCCAGTACCTCACGGTAATCATCACGTCGCTGCTTCTTGCCCAGATGATGTTTCCAGCAACAGATGAGGTCATCTGTTTTCAGACAAACTTGGAGGAGGTCTGAGAGAGGGTCAGTCATCTTGACTAATGTCCTTCCACTTATGCTTGAAGCGAGAGAAGAGAGTATTATCTGTCCAGAGGAAGGCCCCATGCATTCCACATACGCTTTCGCAAACAAGCTCAAAGATGTGGTGACGACACGCGAGATGCAGAAGACGGCGGCCGAGTTTCTGCTCCAGAATGACACATGCCCCGACAAGTGCCCAGTGTTTGAAGCTGTTGTTCAAAACTGAGTGCTGAAACATTCTCTGATATTTCCACTCTTCCAGCGCTGCACTGACTGCTGTAGCAATGGCCTGTCAGTCCCTGACAATAGTTTCGGGACACCAAGCAGCCAATAGCTGCACCAGCCAAAATACTCATTACTCATTTTAGAAAAATGTTAGGAACAACTTTAGTTTGAATTTGCATTCTACATATACCTGCAAAGTTTCATAGTAATCGGTTCATAAATAAAGAAATTAGAAAAATAATAATAATTTCAGTAGTGTTAACTTCAAATGGCTTGAGCCACCTCTAAATATTGTCCAAATGACCCAGGATTTCGCCTGTGTTCCTTTTTCATGGGTGCAGTATTGGACAAATGGCCATCTAAAATAAAACTTTCACTTTTTTTGTCACCCTAACCAACAGTCTCTCAACACACCAACAGTCTCTTAACACACCAACAGTCTCTTAACACACCAACAGTCTTAACACACCAACAGTCTCTTAACACACCAACAGTCTCTCAACACACCAACAGTCTCTTAACACACCAACAGTCTCTTAACACACCACACAGTCTCATACACCAACAGTCTCTTAACACACCAACAGTCTCTTAACACACCAACAGTCTCTTAACACACCAACAGTCTCTTAACACACCAACAGTCTCTTCCCTCACCTCTCCCTCTATCACCACACTTCTCCCCTCTCCACCATACTTCCCTCCCACCTCTCCCCTTACCATCACTCTTATCCCGTTACCTCTTCCCTCTCATCTCATTTATCCCCTCTCCTTCACACTTCTCCCTCACCTCTCCACAACACCTCTCTTCCCTCCCCTCTCCTCCACAGTTCTCCCTCACCTCTCCACAACACCTCTCTCCCCTCCCCTCTCCTCCACAGTTCACACCAGGAAGTTCCCTGACAAATGCTCGGTCACTCTAGCACTGGCGGGGAAATTTGCCTTCAATCGTACAAACAATCGGAAGTTCTGCGGGGAACTTGCTGAGTCACGGCCTAGTGTTGTTGTTGTTGTTGTTGTTGTGGTGAAGAATTAACAACACAGGAGACAGAGAGAGAGAGAGAGAGAGAGAGAGAGAGAGAGGTTTTGTTTCCGCTGTTGTTGTTGTTGTTGTTGTGTTAAGTTAGGTTAGGAGCAGCTTAGGTTAGGTTTGGGTTTGTTAGGTTAGGTTAGGTTAGGTTAGGTTAGGTTAGATTATGGGAAGATAAGGTTAGATTAAGTTAGGTTAGGATAAATTAGGTTAGGTTAGATTAGTTTAGGTTATGTTAGGTTAAGTTTGGTTAGGTTAGGTTAGGTTAGGTTAGGTTAGGTTATATAGGATTACGTTGTCACATTCCTCTCTTGAATTTAAAGATATTATAAAAGTTAATATGATAAAACACCAAGAGCCACAACCACTTCCTGGCCTGACCTCTCGATCCCCTTACATGGATGTCCTGAGAAGCCTTGGCGGAAATTAAAAAAAAAGTCTCTCTCTCTCTCTCTCTCTCTCTCTTTTATATATCTGTATCACCCATTCACATCTCTCTTCGCTGGTGTATCTCTCCATGTATCTCTCAATGTCTCTCTTCGCTGGTGTATTTCCATGTATCTCTCATTGTCTCTCTTCGCTGGTGTATCTCTCATTCTGTTCGCCTCCACATCTCTCATTCAGCCTAATATGATTCTGCTGTCTCTCGATATCAGCGAGGCGGGATGAGGTGAGGGAAGAGGAGGAGGAGAGGAAGAAGAGGAGGGTGGAAAATAAGAAGAGGAATTGAAGGGAAAGGAGAGAAGAGTGAGGGGAAGAATTGGGATGAAAATTATGAACAGGAAGGGGGGGAATAGGAGAGAAGAGGAAGGGGGAGGAAGGAAAAAGAAGAATAGGAAGAAGAGGGAAGGAATAAGAGGGGGAGGAATACGGGGAGGAGGAAGATGAGGGGGATGATGGAAAAGAAGAACAGAAAATGGAGGGAAATGAATAGGGAAGAGGGGGAGGAAGAGAATTGGGAGAGAAGGATAAGGGTGGAAAAGAAAAACAGGAAGAAGAGAGGGAAGAGGAAAGGAGGAGGAGAAGTAGGAGGAAGTGCAATTAGGAAAGAGAAGGTGTCCAATGGTAAAGGAAAGGATGGGATGGGAATGGAATGGGAATGGAATGGGAACGTAAACAAACAGCTAAAGACAAATAAACAAACACAAAACAAACACAAACATCAGAAAGGCTAAACAAACACAGCTAACATGGATCTCCGGACAACGTTAAAACAACACCAACAAAAACATCAACAACTAACAATCGGCTAACCACAGCAAACACACATATCCAATCATAAACAAACAAACACAGCAAACAACATTAGGACATGCACAGTAAACAAAACAGCCTAACAAACACACAATGCAAAATATTTTCCCCCATAAAAAAAAAAAACAAAAAAAAAAAAGAAAATTACACCTAGACTAAAGAGTTCACACACTGTAAACTCTTTAATATTATGAACAAAGTATTATTTGTTACCACCACTGAGAGTTATAACTTCAAGATATACCTCCATGTTTATATATAGAAACACACCTGTACATTATGGTAATTACCTTTCTTATGTATACACGCCATTACGTAATTGCCTTTATGTATACATGCCATTAACACTAGATTGGAAAAACCTCTCTACGTCTACCTGGACTTAATACCATTTTCACTTATCATAAATACCATTTTAATTCATAGACCCAAGAGCATATATTAGATACACATTCCTAATATAATGTTCTTTAACTGCAAAACATTATCATCTAAATGTACGATACAATACAATACACATGAATTTCAATACCTCCTCAATATTTTATCAGTAATGCCCCCTTTCAATTGCCTTCAACATAAGTCTAAAGTGAACGGTCATCATAAACTGTGTACGGGTGATAACTCCACAGGTGAAAAAAATTAACAGGGGGCCGTCAGGTAAATGGTTCAGGTGTTGTCAGTTTTAAAGGGATATGGTGTCCGATTTAGGGGGATGGTGTCAGATTTAGAGGGTAGGGTGTCAGTTTAAGGGGTAGGGTGTCAGATTTAGAGGGTAGGGTGTCAGATTTAGGGGGTAGGGTGTCAGATTTAGGGGGTAGTGTTGTCAGATTTAATGGTATGTTGTATTAGGGGTAGGTGTCATTTTAGGTAGTGTTGTCAGTTTATGAGCACAATGTTGCTAGATTTGGGGAGTACATTGTTGTCAGATTTAGGGGGTAGGGTGTCAGATTTAATGGGTATGGTGCCAGATTTAGGGAGTATGAAGTTGTCAGAGTTAGGGAATACAGTATTGCCAGATTTAGAGAGTACAGTGTTGTCAGATTTCTGGAGTACAGTATTGCCAGATTTAGAAAATACGGTTTTACCAGATTTAAGGAGTATAATGTTGTCAGATTACGAAAGTATATATTGGCATTCGAGTGGTAATTGGCTTTTTATATCTAGTTAATTAAAGTTAGCAGGTGGAATGTCAGGTAATGAGAGAGAGAGAGAGAGAGAGTACTGGGAAGGAGTGTGGTATGGAGAGAGAGTGTGTAATGGGAAGGAGGTATGGACAGAGAGAGAGAGAGAGAGAGAGAGAGAGAGAGAGAGAGAGAGAGAGAGAGAGAGAGAGAGAGAGTCTGTGTCTGAGTAAATTAATTTTCCCCGGATTATAATTAAAAATGTTCACTGATATTTTTTTTTTTATGAGAGGGAAATAACGTTTGGGTTTTTGAAAGGAAATTATTGAGTTTATTTTTTTTCGAGTGGAAACGTTTATTGGATTTGAGAGGAAATATGTAAAGGCTTATTAATGTGGTGTTTTATAAGGCTGGAGCATAATGGTGGTTTGTAACTCCTTGTCTGTCATCCTCTCTGTCTGTCTGTCTGTCAACTCTGTCTCTTTCTCAGTACGAATACTTTTTAGCTCTCAGGTTGGGTGGGTGGGCTCTCTCTCCCCATCCTCCCCGACTACTTTTTGTTGATCTCTTTCTGAGGAAGGCTGGTCAGGGCTATGAAGGTTCCATCTAAGAGAGAAAAAAAAACTATGTATCGGAAAAATCTCTTCATTCATCGCGGAAATGTGTGTTTGACGTTCTCGTTCACCATCAGGGCCGGCGAGCTCTTGAGAGAAATTACTGTCTGTCTGTCTGTCTGTCTGTCTGTCTCTGTCTGTCTGTATGTCTGTCTGTATCTGTCTGTCTGTATGTCTGTCTGTTCTTCTGTCTCTTACTCAGCTTGTGTGTCTTTCTCTTATTTAGTCACACACATACACACACACACACGCGCACACACACACGAAGTCTGTTGATTTTTCTCTGTTAAAGTTTGTCTCGATATTTCATTTAATCTTTCTGGTCTCTCTCTCTCTCTCTCTCTCTCTCTCTCTCACGAAGTCTCTCTGCCTGTCAATCTTCAGAGCTTTCTTCAATAAACTGATTTACCTTCTTGTCGTGTGTGTGTGTGTGTGTGTGTGTGTGTGTGTAAAACTATGACGTCAAACACACCGGGATAAAAGTTTACATGTGTGTCAGTGAAGAAGTGAATTTGTTAAAGTGCTTACTGTTTTCATCTCTCCTTTGGGTGTACGGGAGAGAATTTTTTTTTTTTGGGGGGGTAGTGCAATTTTTTACTTAGTGTTGTTGTTGTTGTTGTTGTTGCTGTTGTTGTTATTTGTTGGTTGTTGTTAGTTATTCTGGTTGTTGTTGTTCTTGATGTTTATATTGTTGTTATTGTTGTTTTTGATGTTCGTATTATTGGTGTTGTTACCATATTGTACCTACAGTGTCATACATAGTGTCATACAACTTGTCATATACATTAGTGTCTTACAACATAAGTGCTACACATCATTAGTGTCTTACAACATAAGTGTCACACAACATTAGTGTCGTAGAACCTGAGTGTTTATGAAGGTATTATAAGGTGTTTACTCCGGCACCTCGTCCTAGACAGTTTTGTTTACAAGTTTGTCAGTGGGTGTGAGAGTCGCTGTTTGAAGAGCATAGGAACCCGCCGACTCTCTCTCTCTCTCTCTCTCTCTCTCACCCAGACACACACAGACTTTCTCTCTCTCTCTATCTCTCTCAACTTCTCTCCTCTCAATGTGATAGAAAGAGAGACAGAAATATCCTCATACAGTAAACCAGCGGCAGGATAGACCGTGAGAGGTGGTAGAGATTATGGAACTTGAAGATTGTATTGGAAGCGATAAAAAAAAGTCAATATTCGTCCAGGAAGTGAACGAGATAAAACAGAAAACGGGAATAAGAGGAGAAATTGAGGTGGAAGTGACTCAGATTATGAAAGATAATGAGAAGAGGGATAAATAGGGACGAAAGACAATTTGATGTAAGTAAATGTTAACAAGAAATAGAGTTAAAGAAGGGATAAGGGACATAGGATAACAGAGGAGATGGATAAGAAAGTAATAGAAGAAATAATATAGAAAGAGTCAAATAGAGAGAAGGATGAAGGGATATTTTAGCGAATGAAAGGAAGAGAGAGAGAGAGAGAGAGAGAGAGAGAGAGAGAGAGAGAGAGAGAGAGAGAGAGAGAGAGTAAAATTACGGAGTTCATAAATATCTTTAACATTCACAAAGTAAACAATGTTTTCATGAGGCACACATTGCCCTCACAGATCCACCTAACCTAACCTAACCTAACCTAACCTAACCTAACCTAACCTAATCTAACCTACAACAAATTGTCACCTCGCGCGATCCATTAATCCAGGAGTTAGAGGAGGCTTCCTTGTGGGTCCTGATCCTTCTTTAATTGTTTCTCGCCCTTTGGATCAACCACTACTACTACTACCACCACCACTACTACCACTACTACCACCACCACTACCACCACTACTACCACCGCTACTACTACTGTTACTATCACCAGTGCCACCTTTACCTCAGCCACCTCTTATCACCACTAACACCAGCCTCACTACTACTACTACTACTACTACTACTACTACTACCACTACTACTACTACTACTACTACTACTACCACTACTACTACTACTACCATCAATTCTGTTACCACCATCCCTCCTACTGCCACCATCACCACCAGCAATAACATGTTGTGATTTTTCGTTTCGTAGATGTAAAGCACACACAAAAAAAGGAAATAAAAGAGAGAGAAAGAAAGAGAAATACATAGTAGACACACAAATGGAAGCGAATAAAGGGAAAAAGAATGGAGAGAGAGAGAAAGAGAGAGAGAAAGAGAGAGAGAGAGAGAGAGAGAGCGAGAGAGAGCCTGCTGTGTTATGGTGCTGTATTCTACTCTGTCCTTCGTCCGCCTTTCACTGATAAATTGTATGGGAAGAGGGGAAGAACAAGTAAAGGAAGGATGGAGGCGAGAAGGAGAAGACAAGACATGGTTGAGAAGAAGGGAATGGCAATAACAGTGGGGAAAAGAGAATGGTGTGAAAGGAACAAGGAAAAAAGATTAATAATTAGCATGGAAACACACGAATGAGGAGAGAGAGAGAAATGGTAATTGTTGGCGACGACGTAATGTGATGATTGGGGAATTTTGTCTGGAAGTTGAGGTGTAGGAGTGAGGTGGTGGTGGTAGTGGTGGTAGTACTGGTAGTGGTGATAGTGGTGGTAGTGGTGGTTCTGGTGGTAGTGGTGGTGATAGTAGTAGTAGTTGTGGTAGTAGGGGTAACAATAGTGGTGGTTCTGGTAGTGGGGGGTTCTGGTGGTAGTGGTGGTGATAGTAGTTGTGGTAGTAGGGGTAACAATAGTGGTGGTTCTGGTAGTGGGGGGTAGTGGTAGTGTTAGTTGTGGTGGTGGTGGTGGTGGTAACTTACAGGGGTGACTTCACAGGGTTAAATGGTATATTATGAATGACTGGCATTAGTTACATAAAAATGTGTCTTGTTAACTAAGGAGAAGTTGTACACCTGACACTGATATTTATTGTGTTACCAGAGAGAGTAGTTCAGGTACAAATAAAGTCTCACGTGATAGTTATTGCCAATATTCTCCTGAAAAATAAGCCAATTATTTTTTTTAACAACACAACTGTTTTGTATTTTTCAATATGTTATCAGGATTCTCTCTCTCTCTCTCTCTCTCTCTCTCTCTCTCTCTCTCTCTCTCTCTCTCCGTTCTCAATGTCACCAATGTCACCATCCTCAGCACCATCCTCACTGTCACCATCATCACTGCTACCATCACCAATGTCACCATCTTCAGACACCATCCTCAATCACTATCAATATCACCATCAATAACGTGTTGGAACGGGGCAGTAAAGGTTATTGATGTCTTGTATATATAACTCGACTATGATAAATGTTGTTTTGTTAAGGAGCTTCTCAGTGTGATATATCTTCCCCATAAGACCTGATCAGCTGTCATCATCTTCACCTAAGTGTCTCGTCCCCATTATGTGGATGTGTCCATTATGACGAGAGATGTGTGTAGTAAATCTTTTTCTTCTCTCTCTCTCTCTCTCTCTCTCTCTCTCTCTCTCTCTCTCTCTAGTTGTGCCAGCATGAAGATTTTATTGTCTTGTTTTATTGGCTAATTTTATCTGTAGTAAAGTGACCTGGAGCCGCAGTGTTGATACTTGGTGGAGAGAGAGAGAGAGAGAGAGAGTCGTAAGAATTATTTCCAACAGTAAACCTTCTGTGAGATCAATAACAATGCCAATAAATATATTCTGGTGAGTTTCTGCTATCCACCCCCAATACACACACCACACCATACCACATCACATCACACCATACCACACTCTCACTCACTCTGGGACAACAAAATGGTATGACACTGTGGATAAGTTACAGAGTAGAGCGAGGCAACATGGCAGGTTCTCTCACACAAAGGCTCGGGTGTTCGCCTCACTCACCCACACAATCCCTCTTCAAGGACTCAGCTCTTGGGCCTTCTTGAAGACTTTGGTGTAGAGGTGAAGGTCTTCTCCCCAGTAAGGACGTGGCCGCGTGTGTGTGTTGTTGCTAGAGGCTGTAAGACACTTGTAGGGGCTTATCAAGTTGCTTTAATTAACATTCCAATGAAGGTCTGTGTGACGTGCTGGTCTACCCCCACAGAGAGAATTATCCATGCTGCCGGACGTATGATCAGCCATTCACTATAATCTATCCCAAGTGTAAGATTATATAACTACTTCATTTTCATATTATTAGTACTTTTCTTTATATCTTTTCTCTTTATTGGTAGAAAATTATCATTTAACCAGTACGATATGTTGTTTCCTCATGTTGGCAATCATTGTCCTTGTACGCCACTCGCTGTGTGATGGGGAGGACACACACTCTCGTCACCATTTTCTTACTTAGCTTTGTAAGAAATTGGTCTCGTGTTTTATTAGGTTTCTGTAAAATCGGGTATCCCTTTTTTTTTATTACTTCAAGTTATGTTTGTTGTTGTTCATAGAAGTTGTTCAGTACACCATGAGGTTATTTTGTTGATTATCTCTGAGGAAAATATTTTGATCTTTCTGTCATATACAGTGTTTGAAATGGTGAGATATTGAGGCCATCTATGCCACCCCAAGTGTTCTCTGTTCATTATGACGTTATTACTTAACATAAAGTTACTGTACAACACCAGCTGACCTGTTGATAACGTTTGGTGGTTATATAGGAGAGGAAACGAACAATAAAGAACGTGTGTTGAGGATAATGACACGAAGCTGATAGTGGTGAGAGAGAGAGAGAGAGAGAGAGAGAGAGAGAGAGAGAGAGAGAGAGAGACCCTCCTGGTGACTCGCTCTACTGTGCCCTAAACAACAACACAATATAAAGTGAAGGAGGTGAGTCACCTTAAGTCACAAACACTTGTTAAAACACTTCACCGTAATGAGTCTGTGGTCTGTATACCTGAGTTATTTACGGGTTGTGTATACCTGAGTTATTTATGGGTTGTGTATACCTGAGTTATTTACGGGTTGCGTATTATGCATTAAATATTCACAAGTTGAACATTTAAGCATAATAATGGGAGACACTTTTCACCAGACGAGAGTTTCAACAAGACTGAGTGAGAGTTTGTTGAATGGCCAGCGAGTAGTGAGTCATCTCTCACGAGGGTTGACCAAACTCTCAAGGATTCATTAGTGTCCTTTTAATGGTCTTTTAAGACCTCAGGAGCTTCTTGAGGACCTCACAAGGACCTTCAATTTGGTAGGAGTTTTTTGGTGTTGTTGTTGTTATTTGGAGGATCCTTGTTAGTCAACACAGACTGGCAAGTGCTGTTGTAGAGGTAATGTTCAGGTGTGTGTGTGTGATATAAACAGGACTAATAACACACACACACACACACACACACTCTCTCTCTCTCTCTCTCTCTCTCTCTCTCTCTCTCTCTCATTGTTATGTTACGGTTTACTGTAAAGTGAGGAAGTGTTAAGGGTTGGCTCCGGCGGCCACTTGGACACGCCGTCAATGTTGTATCAAGATAACACAAACTGAAGAATCTCTGAGAACAAAGTTTGTCCTGAGGTTCCTGCAAAGACTTTGTTGTTCCTGGCGGCTTTTATGTCTTAAGACAACGACCACCACCACTTGACAATATTTTTGCTTTCATTTTAACGGCAAAACGACGACCCGGACCACAACGACCCAGAGGCTGAAGTGTACAAGTTTCATAAAGCGACGACCACAACGACCCGGCCGCGTAGTAGGTCCTCGTAAAGTGTCGTCGTAAAGTGTCAGTCAACACGACATCACGACGAAGACTTTTAGATCAAGTTATGATTTGTGTTGCGACGACAACAACGGCGAGCGGGATTGAAAAGATTAGTGTAGGAAGATAATTACAACAGAAGTGAGCAGAAGAAGAAGAAGAAGAAGAAGAAGAAGAAGAAGAATTAACAAAACAAAGGCCAAATCGATCGTGTTATCTGGACATTACAAGAAGATTTCCAAGGAATCAAAGTTTGTTGTAGAGTTGTGTTGGACAAAGACCAGATCACTCCGCCACGGGAAATTGTCTCCAAGCAAAGTTTACGACGGTGAGTGTGTGTGTGTGAGGGCTGATGAAGCTGACAATAGTTGAAGGATAATTAAGACTTTGTGGCCACGAGTTCTCCTTCGCAGAGTTGAGGAATTACTTCAAGAGAAAGTCCTGTAGTAAAAACTGTTGCTGCAGATGTGATGTTAACAGCAGTAATAACAGCAGGCATTATCAGCAGCTGTACTTTGTATACTTTGTGTATGAGTGTCACGAGGCAGATACATTTAAATATTACAGTAAAGTATGTGTGTATAACCGTCAGTCTTTGTTTCCAGATCATTTTTATTAATTTAAGTTTAAAATCATCACCTGTACTATACTATCACCTCATAAGCCATACCTGTATTTTATAAATTAATCTATACTTATACCAGGGTTAAAATTCACCTTTATTATCCCTCACTATATAATTATTACTTTACCTGTACTAAAACCTGTTCTTGTATTGCCACGACGATATAAACTTTCTTAATTGTGGTTGGCTTTACACACCTGGAGACGACGTGAGAAGGTATAAATGGCTGCCACAACTCTTTGATGATAAACTGTTGGCTGGTGAGAGGCTGGGGACAATGCCTTATATTGTTTCCCTTCCAGTTGGCTATGTCTTTCTTCCTCCTATTCATTTTCCTCTTTCTTCTCCTTCCTCTCGATTTTCTTCATCCTCCTCCTCTTGTTGTTCCTCCTCCTTCCTCTTGTTTTTTTCCTCTTCCTCGTTCTTCTTCTTCGCGTTCTTCTCCTCCCCCTTTCTCTAGTTATTCTCATCCTTTCTCCTCTCGTTCTTCTCCTTTTTCTTCTTTCTCTCATTTTCCTCCTTCTTCCCTTCACTATTCTGTTCCTCCTCCTCCTTTCTCTCGTTCCTCTTCTTTTCTCCCTTCTTCCTATCGTTATTCTCCTCTTCCTCCTTCTCCTCTTTCTTTTCTCCTTCCTCTCATTCTCTCCCTCCTCCTCCGAGACACCAGGGGCCGTCCACACACCTTCATCAGCTCCACCAACACCCAGAAACACTTGGAATCTTGTTGTAATGTCTTGTCTGTGTGAACGAGGCAGAAGGGAACAGGATAAAGTTTGTGAAGAGGGGGAAGAATAATAGGGATTAGGAGAGATGTGGATGAAGGATAACCGGAGTAATTGAAAGAGAGAGAGAGAGAGAGAGAGAGAGAGAGAGAGAGAGAGAATTTTTTCCGTAGTAGTGGATAAAGATAATTAATTAGACACGCAAACTCTCTCTCTCTCTCTCTCCCTCTCGCTGATTACTCATATTCATTAAGTGAGTGAGTGAGTGAGAGAGAGTTAATACCATAGCTGTTGTGCATTATGACACAGTCTCTCCACAGCATCACCATTTCACCATTATGACACAGCCTCACCACAGCACCACCATTATGACACAGCCTCACCACAGCACCACCATTATGACACAGCTTCTTCTTGACACTTAAGGAAATCTCAGTAATTATTTTTTGTGCTCATCTTATTCACATGTTCCTTTCCCACCCGGTAAGAGGAGATGGGATAATATGATGATGGGGGAAGAGGAAATGTGGAAGGAAAGAAAGAGAGGAAATTGGATTAAGAACTGGATTGAGACAGGAGATGGGATAAAAGAAGGGAGTGAGAAGAAGAGAATAGAAAAGGGAAGAGAGAGAGAGAGAGGTTACCACATATCTCTCTCTCTCTCTCTCTCTCTCTCTCTCTCTCTCTCTCTCTCTCTCTCTCACACACAAACTATCTATCTATCCGTGTGTCTATCTGTTATCCACCTTGGAGTGTGACCCGGAAATATGGGGCAAACTTTCTCTCCCTGTTTTGCGACCTTTACGTTAAAGATGAAACGTCCGGAGCGTGATCTTGTCTCGTGGGGGGGCGTCTTGTGCCTCGCTTTATTGCTGTTCTTGTCCAGTTTGCTGTGTTATTGGCCTATACTGCTCCCTAATACACATACTCTGACACTGCTGTGACACCCACCTACACTTACACCCACCTACACTGATACTCTGATATTTACACCCATCTACACTGATACTCTGACACTTACACCCACCTACACTGATACTCTGATATTTACACCCATCTACACTGATACTCTGACACTTACACCCACCTACACTGATACTCTGACACTTGCACCCACCTACACTGATACTCTGACACTTGCACCCACCTACACTGATACTCTGACACTTACACCCACCTACACTGATACTCTTACACTGACACCACTCACTTACATCTACACCAGAACACAGACGCTGATACTCTTACACTGACACCATCCACTTACCTCAGGATCAATACACTGATACTCTCACCATCTACACTGACTCATGCTAATACGCCACTTATCTCACCATCTACACTGATACTCTGACACTAAACACCCACTTAACACTGAGTCACTACACTGTCTTGCTTTCATTTTATACTCACACTTCCCTCACCCTAGTCTTCTTCTGGGGAGGTGAAGGAAGCGTGAAGGTGTTTACTCAGTCACCCTTGATAACACACACACACACACACACACACACACACACACAGTACATCTCCACAGCCTTTAAAATAATTGATAAAAGTTGAATTATTCATTGTCATATTTGTCTCGTCATTCTTGCCTCTCTCTCTCTCTCTCTCTCTCCTCTCTCTCTCTCTCTCTCTCTCTCTCTCTCTCTCTCTCTCTCTCTCTCTCTCTCTCTCTCTCTCTCTCTCTCTCTCTCTCCTACATATTTATCACACAGGAAAATAATCTCGAGAAATATTAAACCATAAAAGCTTTTCTTCTTTCTTCATCTACTTAATGTGGGTGTTGCCGTGGGGGTGTTGCTGCGTGGGTGTTGCTGTGTGGGTGTTGCTGTGTGTGTGTTGCTGCGTGGGTGTTGCTGCGTGGGTGTTGATGTGGGTGGTGTTGCTGTGTTGATAGACTCTGTTATGCTGTCTTACACCTCAACATTACCAACATACAGTCAGTCACTTCTCTTATAGAACTAAAACCGGGTCAAGTTTTCCACAATGGCCGCAGCTCCATAAAGGTAACACGGAGGAGAAGAGGAAGAAAAGGGAGGAAGCATAATTGGATGTATTTTATATCTTCTTCCTCCTCCTTCTTCCTCCTTCCCTCCTTCCCTCCTTCCCTCCTTCTTCCTCCTTCCCTCCTTCCCTCCTTCTACCGTGATGCACAATAAACACAGCGGCCCTGAAGTAAGATCTGCTGCAGGAGGTATGGATGACGTGTTCATGTGACTAAGTTGTAGGTGGTGAGAGTGGCTCCTTCCCCAGGTGTCCCCAGGTGTCCTCCCCAGGTGTGAGTCTTCCCCCGCGCCTTAACAAGAGTGGCTCCTCCCAGGTGTAGTCTACCCCCGGGCGCCCAACAAGTGACTCTCCCCAGTGTAGTCTTCCCCGCGGCACTTAACAAGAGTGACTCCTCCCCCAGGTGTAGTCTTCCCCCGCGGCGCCCAACAAAATTGGCTCCTTCCCCAGGTGTGAGTCTACCCCCGCGGCGCCCAAAGTGACTCCCTCCCAGGTGTAGTCTTCCCCCGCAGCACTTAACAAGTGGCTCCTCCCCAGGTGTAGTCTTCCCCCGTGGCACTATGGTCTTAGCTCCCTAGGTGTAGTCTTCCCCGCGGCGCCCAACAAGTGGCTCACGCCCAACAACAAGTGGCTCCTCCCAGGTGTAGTCTTCCCCGCGGCGCCCAACAGAGTCATCTTCTGGGTATGTCTTCCCCGCGGCGCCCAAGCACTGGCTCCTCCCTAGGTGTAGTCTTCCCCCACTGACCCCAACAAAGTGGCTCACTCCCCCAGGTGTAGTCTTCCCCGCGGCGCCCAACAAGAGTTAGCTCCTCCCCTAGGTGTAGTCTTCCCAGCTTCCAGCAAAGTGGCGCCCAACAAGTGGCTCCTCCCTAGGTGTAGTCTTCCCCCGCGGCGCCCAACAAGAGGTGGCAAGGTGCTGTAGTACTTAACAAGCTCCTCCCCAGGTGTAGTCTTCCCCCAGCGCCCAACAAAGTGGCTCCTCCCAGGTAGTCTTCCCCGCGGCACCCAACAAGTGGCTCCTCCCAGGTGTAGTCTTCCCCCGTGGCTCCTCCCCAGGTGTCTTCCCCGTGGCGCCCAACAAAGTAGCTCCTCCCCAGGTGTAGTCTTCCCCGTGGCGTCCCAGGTGTAGTCTGTCTTCCCCATGGCAACAAGTGTGGCTCCTCCCCAGGTGTAGTCTTCCCCCGCGGCGCCCAACAAGAGTGGCTCCTCCCCAGGTGTCGTCTTCCCCGCGGCGCCCAACAAGTGTGGCTCTCTCCTGTAAGAATCTTCCCCCGCTTTAACAAGAATGGCTCCTCCCCAGGTGTAGTCTTCCCCCCGCGGCACTTAACAAGAATAGCTCCTCCTCCAGGTGTAGTCTGCCCCCACGGCCTTAACAAGTGGCTCACTCCCCAGGTGTAGTCTTCCCCGTGGCATATACTTAAGTGTCAGCTCCTCCCAGGTGTCGTCTTCCCCCGTGGCACCCAACAAAGTGGCTCCTTCCCCAGGTGTAGTCTTCCCCCGCGGCGCTCAACAAGGTGTGGTGGCGCCCAACAAGTGCTGGCTCCTCCCCAGGTGTCGTCTTCCCCGTGGCAACAAGTGTGGCTCCTCCTCCAGGTGTAGTCTTCCCCGCGGCATAACAAGTGGCTCCTCCCCCAGGTGTCTTTGCACTTAACAAAGTGGCTCCTTCCCCAGGTGTAGTCTTCCCCGCGGCGCCCAACAAGTGGCTCCTCCCCCAGTCGTCTTCCCCCGCGGCGCCCAACAAGTGTGGCTCTCCCGGGTGTAGTCTTCCCCGCGGCGCCCAACAAGAATGGCTCCTCCCCCAGGTGTAGTCTTCCCCGTGGCGCCTAACAAAGTGGCTCCTCCCCAGGTGTCTCGTCTTCCCCGTGGCAAATAAGAGTTTTGGCTGCGGTTTTTGGCAATTACGTTAGTGCGGAGGCGGTGTACGGCGCTCTGTGGGGGGAGCAGGAGTAAGTGTTTGGTCTCTCTCTCTCTCTCTCTCTCTCTCTCTCTCTCTCTCTCTCTCTCTCTCTCTCTCTCTCTCTCTCTCTCTCTCTCTCTCTCTCTCTCTCTCTCTCTCTCTCTCTCTCTCTCTCCCTCTCTCTCTCTCTCTCTCTCTCTCTCTCTCACACACATCCTGCTACATCATCAATATACACGCCTCCTCCCTCACCTCCTATAAGTGTTGCAGTGGGGTTTATTCATCCCTCGAGAGCAACTCTACTTTCTCTACCACCTTGACCCAGGGTGAGGGGGGGTGTGGCAGGAGACAACCAAGATGATGGATGTTGTAGGGATGTGGGAAGTGAATGTTGAAGATGTTGAGGGAATAATCGATGTTTTCTGACTACATTCCTGAACACAACTCGGAAAATTGATGTTGATGTTTTGTTTTTATTTGCCGTGACATTCTAATGGAATAATTATGCTCAGTAACTATAAGGGTCATTGTATATAATAGGTTGTCACAGGCCTAATAGATCGCCGTGGCATTATACTATACTTGGAGGTGTAATGATGTAGTGGTAATGCTCATTAGCCGTAAGAATCATAATAAAGAATATGGAGTGAGAGGCATGATTGATACTTTGAGGCCTTATACTGTACTTGAATCTTTAATGAAATGATAATAATGCTCAATGTCCTTGGAATTATTGATACCTGTACGTTATTATTCGTCACAGGTATAATTCCCTTGTACTTTCAGCCATAATAGTAATAATAATGCTTACTGGCTATAAGCATCATTGTACATAATAACTTAGTTTAGGTATGATAGATCGAGGCTTATAATGCCTTGAGCTGACGAAGGTTAACTGTAGAACACACACACACACACACACACACACACACACACACACACACACGGTTATTGCTATGTATACCTGATCTACCTTTCTGTATACATAGCAAAGAGCAATATTATGTATACACCAGTAACCACCATGATATTCACTAGTATACATAGTTAAGGAGCCCCTATGTATGATTATTAGAGAAGATTACTATGTATACACCAGTCAGGTAGACTTTGTTATACCCTGAGAGAGATATGAACTTAATTTGCATACAAAATGAGGGATAGAAGTAGGGCAGAGTCACTCTCTACCTGGTGATCTTGTACCTAGTGATGTAGTGACCTGGTGAGCTTGTTCATGTGACCTGGTGACCCTTGGTGATGTTATTGTACTAGTGACCTTGTAACCTTGTTCTAGTGACCTGATGACCTTGTAAAAGTAACCTGGTGACCTTGTTCATGTGACCTGGTGACCCTTGGTGATGTTATTGTACTAGTGACCTTGTAACCTTGTTCTAGTGACCTGGTGACCTTGTAAAAGTAACCTGGTGACCTTGTACTAGTGACTTGGTGAATTAATACTGACCTGGTAACCTTCAAATACCGACCTGGTGACCTGGTAAGAGAGGATAGCTTTCCGTTCGCCAGGTTAAGTGACGTGACATTGCGGACGAGTAGTGTCAGTAGCCTGGTGAGGTGATGATGATACTGTGAAGTTAACACACTAGTACAGGGGGGAGAGAGACGGTGAGAGAGAGAGAGAGAGAGAGAGAGAGAGAGAGAGAGAGAGAGAGAGAGAGAGAGAGTATGTGAGTGTGTGCAAGACATCAAAAGAATACATGAGAGAAAGTGTGATTATGTGAGAGAGACAGTGTGAGTGTGAGAGAGACAGTGTGAGAGAGACAGTGTGAGTGTGTATACAAATCATACCTGAGGGAGACAAGAGTAGAAGTGAGGAGAGTGTGAGAGATGGTGAGACACTTTAGAGTAGCCCTGGGTGAGGTTGTAAACGAGAGGAAAGTTTTAAACGAAAGTCAGAGTAGAGTTGTAAATCTGAGGATGATGGCTGGTGGATGATGGAGGGTGATGGCTGGTGGATGATGGAGGGTGATGGCTGGTGGATGATGGAGGGTGATGGCTGGTGGATGATGGAAGGTGATGGCTGGTGGATGATGGAGGGTGGTGGCTGGTGGATGATATTGGATGATGGTTGGTGGATGATGGCTGGAGGATGATGGTTGGTGGATGATGGCTGGAGAATGATGGCTTGTGGATGATGGTTGATGGATGATGACTGGTGGATGATGGCTGGAATGATGATGGATAGTGGATGGTGACTGGAATGATGATGGTTGGTGGATGATGGCTTGGAGTATGATGGTTGGTGGATGATGGAGGATGATGGTTGGATGATGATGGCTGGTGGATGATGGCTGGTGGATGTCTCCAACCACCACCACTGCCACCACCACCTATCTCAAGCAAATCTGGCTCTGAAGATTTTTGCAATTTCCATCCGAAACTGAGATTGTCCTCTGACAGTGAAGATGAAATTACTTCTTTTTTTTTGTCACTGAAATATTGCTGCTGACTTTTGTGTGTGTGTGTGTGTGTGTGAGGTGAGGGGGTGAGAGGGGACGCTATGTGTGTGTGTGTGTGTGAGAGGTGAGAGGGGTGACGTGGGAGAGAATATTAAGAGATGTAAATATTTGGAGTTGGCTGAGTTGTGGGCGGCTCGGGGCGTCATGACAGACGGGCGGCAGCAGCAACAAAGGAGTTCAGGACGCTACTGTTTCATAATGAACTTTTCAGGTGATAAATTGTTTCATTAACTTTGTTAGTCCATAAGCTGGAGCTGCTGCTGGGGTTATAATGAAATGTTGGGGTCCTGCATGGGTATATATATAAAGGGGAGAGGAGAGAGAGAGAGAGGGAGAGAGAGAGAGAGAGAGAGAGAGAGAGGGGAGGGAAAGGGAGGGAGAGAGAGGAGAGAGAGAAAGAGAGAGAGAGGAGAGAGGACAGAGAGAGAGAGAGAGAGAGAGAGAGAGAGAGAGAGAGAGAGAGAGAGAGAGAGTCGTGGGTCTTGTATGGTCGGGGGAGGGCGAGAGGGACGTACGTGTGTGTGTGTGTGTGTGTGTGTGTGTGTGTGTGTGTAGCCCTTCACCAACAGTAAATATTTGACTTGAAAATAAAAAAAAGAAAAGAATATTAACTCTATAACATAAACGCCATCAAGAGACAACAAAACCCTATGATGAATGAATTGTTTATATAATTTCCTTAATGAAGAGACTATAGGGCACGTGTTCGTTGTATCTCATTAACATAATCTAATGAAGAGACCTTGGCAGATGTTCGTTGTATCTCATTAACATAATCTCTCTCTCTCTACCTAATGACTTTTACAGTGACATGCAATGGTCTATTTAGCTCCCAGAATACCACCCCATCATCCCTTTCATCACCCCATCACCCATCATCCATCATGTTTCTCCCCTGCACTTGTCTCCCTTCCATCATATTTCTCCCCTACACTTGTCTCCCCACCATCATCTTTCTCCCCTACAGTTAAGTCTCCCCTTTCATCCACCCCATCATCCCTCCTTCTCCCCTACAGTTATCTCCCCTCCATCAATCTCTAGTACTCCCCTCTCTTCTCTTGCCTCTGTTTTCCCACTCACACCTCTCTCCTCCCCTCTCTCTCACCCCAGGGCCCCTCTCCCCTCCCCTCCCTGCCTTTCAACTTCCATAGCTTGGCTGGATTGGTCTCTCTCTCACACACACACACACACACACACACACACAGCTATGGATGCATAATAAAAACACACACACTGGAGTGCTCAGTTGAGAGTAAAAACAGACTAGACATGTTTGTTGAAGTAATGAAACTGAATCACTAATTCTGGCAGAGGAGGAGATGTAGGTATAGCGTGTGTGTGTGTGTGTGTGCGTGTGTGTGTGTGTGTGTGTGTGTGGGTGTGTGTGAAGCCTGTCAGAGCCACTTAGACTTCCCCATCACTGAACTTTCATATTCAACCACCACCATACAACAACAACAACAACAACAACAACAACAACAGTCTTCTCATACATGGCCAGACATAAACATAGACATAACATCCAGACATAAATAGTGTTGCAGGTTGATGTAAGTTGAAGTAGATGAAAGTAAGTTGATTTAGGTCGAGATAAGTGAAGGATGGCTGAGGTGGGGTGGAGGTAGGTTCGATATAAGTTAAGGCAGGTTGATGTAGGTTAAGGTAGGTTTATGTAGGCTGAGGTTGGTCGAAGTAGGTTGTTAGAGGTAGGCTGTGGTAGGTCGAGGTAGGTTGTTGTAGACTGAGGTAGGTTGATGCAGGTCGAGGTAGGTTGTTGTAGACTGAGGTAGGTTGATGCAGGTCGAGGTAGGTTGTTGTAGACTGAGGTAGGTTGATGCAGGTTGAGGTAGGTTGTTGTAGACTGAGGTAGGTTGATGTAGGCTGATGCAGGTTGAGGTTGTGTGTCAGCTTGATGGTGATGTCTCTCTCAGGGCCAGAAAATAACACTTTCATCCTGGCGGCAGATATGTGCAATATATATATCTCCCAGCGCTGCACGTGCTGTGTGTCGTAACGCTGTGCCTGCCTGCTGTGGTGTGGTGCTGTGTAGTGATGTGTGGTGTAATGCTGTGTGTCCTAACGCTGTGCCTGCCTGCTGTGGTGTGTGGTGCTGTGTAGTGATGTGTGGTGTAATGCTGTGTGTCCTAACGCTGTGCCTGCCTGCTGTGGTGTGGTGTGGTGGTGCGGATGTGTGTGGTGTAATGCTGTGTGTCCCAACGCTGTGCCTGCTCTGCTGTGGTGTGTGGTGTTGTGTAGTGATGTGTGGTGCACGTGCTGTGTGTCGTAACGCTGTGCCTGCCTGCTGTGGTGTGTGGTGCTGTGTAGTGATGTGTGGTGTAATGCTGTGTGTCGTAACGCTGTGCCTGCCTGCTGTGGTGTGTGGTGCTGTGTAGTGATGTGTGGTGTAATGCTGTGTGTCGTAACGCTGTGCCTGCCTGCTGTGGTGTGGTGCTGTGTAGTGATGTGTGGTGTAATGATGTGTGTCCTAACGCTGTGCCTGCCTGCTGTGGTGTGGTGCTGTGTAGTGATGTGTGGTGTAATGCTGTGTGTCGTAACGCTGTGCCTGCCTGCTGTGGTGTGGTGCTGTGTAGTGATGTGTGGTGTAATGATGTGTGTCCTAACGCTCTGTGTGTGTGTGTGTGTGTGTGTGTTTATATAGTGTGGTGTGGTGGTGTAGCTTACTTTATGTGTGTGTGTGGTGGTGTAGTGTTACCTGGTGTGTGATATAGTACTGTCATACCAGTGTTCTCCACCCCAATTTCCCCTGAACGTGGTTGTTATATAATATAGGAGAACAAGAAATTTTTTACATGATATATGAGAAAGGGGAAACAAGAGTAGATTTTCATGCGTGTCTTGTGTTAGGTATAGTGTGTGTTGGTGGTGTAGTGTGGTGTGATGGTAGGGGTGATGATGGTGGTGCATGTGTGGTGTGGTGTTGGTGTTATGTGGTTCGTGGTGATGGTGGTGTTGTGTGGTGTGGTGTGTTGATGATGTGTGGTGTTTATTTTAGTGATGGTATGGTGGTCGTGTGGTGTGATGTGGTAGTGATGGTGGTGGTGGTGTGGTGTGTGTGGTAGTGTGGTGAAGACGCAGTGTGGTGGAGACGTAGGTATTATTGTATATTTAGAACGTAATTTCTCAACCTAAACTTATTTCAGTGTAGAAATTATCATCATCTTGACAGTTTCTTGTTCACTGTTCTTCGTCTTTGTTCACAGCGTCTTTAAGTTCTTCTAAGATAAACCCTCATCTGTGTTCTTTTGTTATATTTACACGTAATAATTATTAGTTTTGTTTTAAGTTTTAGACTTGGTTTATGTTATTGATAAAGTCTCTCTCGCCATTAGTTGTTCAGTGTGTTATGTGAGTCCCCCTAAGATAAACCTTCAGCACTTAATTTGGCGGTGTTGTAAAAGTTGGTGTGTAAGGAGATGGAGTCTGGTCGCCGGGAGAGGTTAACAAACTGAGCTTTCTGGCCATCGGTCGTAAAGGCCAGATTACTTTACCTGATAATTATCTCTAGGAAGGGAAACTAATTATGTTACCGTAAAGCTCACCTGAATCACCACTTAGGGAAATTTGCCTGTTTTTTCCCAGCTATAGTTAGCTTGGGCTTCGTTTAGCTTCAGCCACAAGCTTCAACAACAACACCTGCAGGGAAGCTTTTCCACACCCAAGCCTTCGCACGTCTTGTAAGGCTTGGCGGCGTGAGCGAGTGAGATAAACTTTCCGCAGGACGGGCAGAAAGTGGCGGCGGGGGAGACAGCAACTGGGACGCCGTTAAAAAAAAAAAAATATTTCTCATTTAAAATCAAAACAAAAAAATCATCGTATACCAAAAAATAATGTTTCATGCACTGTTTCCAAATAATTTAGTAAACAAAAAAAAAAATAGAGTTTTATGTTGTAAATTAATTATAGAGAGACCGAGGCGTGTGGGGTAGTGAGTGTGGCTCTTTATTTTACATTCATGGATGAAATAATGTGAGGCTATAATGTACTTTGATGGTGTTATGATTGTGCCTGTCATTATACCCATACCTGGCGTTATACCTGTACCTGTCATTATACCTGTTCCTGTCATTATACCTTTACCTGTCATTATACCTGTTCCTGTGTGTGTACCTGTGTGTGGACCTGTACTTATATGTGCACCTGTGTGTGTACCTGTGTGTGTACCTGTACTTATATGTGCACCTGTGTGTGTGTACCTGTGTGTGTGTACCTGTGTGTGTACCTGTGCGTGTACCTGTACTTACCCTGTATATGTGTACCTGTGTGTGTACCTGTACTTACCCTGTATATGTGTACCTGTGTGTGTACCTGTACTTACTCATGTGTACCTGTGTGGAGGTGGGTGGAGAGTAGAGATTGAGGGCCGAGGAAGAAGTATATATATCAGTGTATCATTCACAACGTCCTCACCTGGAAATAATATGATCTCATTAGCCATAATTATCATACCGGCTTGAGCTGATGCACAGGTAATTGGCTTTTGATGAAATTATCCTTTCAATTATATACCTTGTGTTGTCTATCATTACGTAATAATTATAGAACCACAAGAGGTCAGTCGTCACTTGCGATAGATCTTTGGCCTTCACAAGCTACTGGGGGGGGCCGAGCACACACACACACACACACATACACACACACACACAGTCTACATTACTAAAAACACTCACTCAGCCACAACCAACTACAACTTATGACTACAACCAGACGTAATAAGTAAAAAAATATAACAATAGACCAACAAATATATAACTCACAACAAAAGAATATCTCAAAACCCAATCCAAATAACAACAACAACAATAACAACTTAACAAACCACATCACACAACAATTAGGAGGAAATTAACATGGAGGTACAATGTTAAATCACCACCGTGGACCATTAGAACCCATTACCATAACAGAGACGAGTTTATTCTATGATCAGTGGCGGTGGTCGACTGTCCCTCCCTCCCTCCCTCCCTTCTTCCTTCCCTCCTTCACTGTGCCGCCAGGACCCCGGAAGTAAGGGTTCAAATCTCGTATTCCTTAATGGTTTCGTAAGGTGAATATTGCTCTTATAATTGGGGATGTGAGGATGCTTTTAGCTGACTCACTTAAGCTAATACTCGAAGGGGGGGAGTGTTATGGTGCCCTCGTTAGCTTATTGGCTCACTTAAGCTGATACTCGAAGGGGGAGAGGTGTTATGGTGCCCTCGTTAGTTTATTGGCTCACTTAAGCTGATACTCGAAGGGGGAGGGTGTTTGTTGCCCTCGAAAGCTTACTGGCTTACTTTTAAGCTGTTACCTCCCGAAAGGGGGGAAGCAGGCGTCTTAAAACCACTGGTTCACTAAATTTACGACTTAATGAAGGATGATCCGCTTTATCTTTGAAATATAACTGACTCACTTAAGCTAAAACTCGAAGATACTTACAAGGCCTTCGAAATTTAATTAGGTATCCATATAATCCTCGAGACCTAACTAACTCACCTAAAGAATAACTCGAGAACGATACCCATGAAATCTTTGAGACCTAACTAACTCGCTTAAGTTATAACTCGAGGACGACAGGTAAAATGTGATCTTAGTCACTGTAGAAGATTGAGACGGCAGACTGACTAACTAAAGCAATCTCTTACGTCTGGTGACAGGGAGAAAACCTTGTGCGTTAGAACTCCGAGAATCTGGACGGTGGACCTGAGAGAGAGAGAGAGAGAGAGAGAGAGAGAGAAAGAGAGAGAGAGAGAGAGAGAGAGAGAGAGAGAGAGAGAGAGAGAGAGAGAGAGAGAGAGAGGGTGGGGGGCGGGGTGAAAGTAGGGGAAGGAGAGAGAGGAAGGGATGGAGGGAGGGAAGGAGAGAGAGAAGCAAAGGTATAGAGGGAGGGAAGGAGAGAGAAGAAGAGACTAGGAGGGAGAGAGATGGAGAAAATGGAGGAAGACAAAGAAAAAAAAGACGGAGGGAGGGAGAGAGGGAGGGAAGAGGCGAAGGCGGGGGGGTGTGAGAGGGCTGGAGAGTGAGGAGAGAAGAAAGGAAGGAAAGAGAGGGAAGAGAGAGGGAAGAGGAGAGAAGGGAGGGAGAGAGGGAGGACCAGACTGATGAGGTGAACGTGAAGTGAAGACCAATACAACACTTAAATGGTATTTTTGGGGGTTGTTAAATGAAGCCATGGAGGAGAGGAAAAAGAGAAGAAGAAGGGAATAAAAGAGAGAATTGAAGAAGAAGAAGAGAATAAAAGAGAGAACTGAAGAAAGAAATAGAAGAGAGAACTGGAGAAGACTCACACCTAAGCTACACAAAGAGATTGAGAATTAAAAGGTAAACTAATTAGCGTCTCAGGTGACAATATGACACAGATATCTGACTCTACCTTGACAAGAATCTGAGGTCAGCTGCTGGCCGCTTGGTTAAAGATGTAGGAACTGGCGACGACAATTGGAGGTGAGGCAGGTGAGGGTGAGAGGTGAGGGATGAGGGAGGTGGAGGTGAGGGATGAGGGAGAAGGGAGTGAGACATGGGGAGGAGGTGAGAAAGATGGGGTTGAGAGGTGAGGGAAGTGGGTGGGAGGTGAGGGAGGAGCAAGGATGAAGATGACGGAGAAATGAGAGAGAGAGAGAGAGAGAGAGAGAGAGGTTTTTGGGAACTTATCTAGAGTGTGGTTAACAACATGGATAGTTAATATATCTCTCTCTCTCTCTCTCTCACCTTTTAAAGTATCCTAAAACATTATTATTATTAGTAGTAGTAGTAGTAGTAGTAGTAGCAGTGTTGTTAAGCAGTAGTAGTAGTAGTAGTAGTAGTAGTAGTAGTAGTAGTAGTAGTATATTCTGAACATTATTATTATTATTTATTTTCATTACTATAAAAACAGGCAATACTTCCTCAATTATACTCCACAACAGCCATAACCCGAGCCTACCGAGCCCTCTGCCTCTGTCATATACATACAGTAAATAACATTATGTTCTTTAATTAAACCCTCGACGCTTGTGTTCCTACATAACACTTAATACATTCACCGTTTTAACCCGTTGAGTACGATGGTTTAATCCTTTTGAGTACGATGGGTTAACCCCTTGAGTATGGTGACTTAAGTGATCGTATTCATGGGTTAAGTCATCGTACTCAGGTGTTAATACATTGTACCCATATATCGTCATCGTACTCAGGGGTTAAATCATCGTAATCAAGGGGTTACATCATCGTACTCAAAGGGTTAAATCATCGTACTCAGGGTTAAAATCATCCTAATCAAGGGGTTAAATCATCGTACTCAAAGGGTTAAATCATCGTACTCAAGGGGTTAAATCATCGTACTCAAAGGGTTAAATCATCGTTCTCAAGGGGTTAAATCATCGTACTCAAAGGGTTGAATCATCGTACTCAAGGGATTAAATCATCGTACTCCAGAAGTAAAAAATATCACCCATTCCCAGGTAACTATGAGTCGTTATCGAGTCTACAAAAAAATAAAAAAGAGAAGTGTACTTTTATAGTGAATATGGCAAGAGCGAATGACAAAAGTAACAACAGATTCAGAAAAAGAAATATTAAAGCTGATGTTGGAAATAAAAGTGGTTTAAAAAATAGTTATAATGGTGTTCAATTAATTTTGGTTTATGATTTTAATTTATATGTAAGAATAGTGTTGGTTTATATACTTTTTATATACTTATTATTATTATTATTATTATTATTATTATTATTATTATTATTTTATTATTATTATTATTATTATTATTATTTATATTTTTATTATTATTTTTATTATTATTATTATCATTATTATTACTAGGTGCATAAACAAGTCAAAGTCAACGAAAATAAATAGAAAATAATGTTAGTTTATTGGAACGAGAAAAATACTGATAGAAAATACAATCTCCATGTAATATTTTTATTTTACATTGACGAAAGGAACTGGATCGAATAACTGGCCGTAGTGACTTGTATAGATGAGTCCTGACACTGTACATATAACTCTGGCTGGGGGGGGATATTTAGTGGTTGATGGTGAACAGGTGAAAAGATGTTGTGTTACGATTATAATGTATAGCAGGTAGATGGTTTAAGAGGGAAATATTGCTTAATTCTCAGCAGGTGAGACTCAACAGGTGAGAATTTGTTTGTATACTTTGTGGTGAAAGTTTTTTTTTATTTTTCGTGTTTTAATGCGTAAATAATTATATATTTTGAAAGGAAAATATCAGGTATTTTTCCACAGGTAAAAGTTTAATTATTTTTATATTATTTAAAATATAAATTACAGGTAATCCTCCTTAGGTAAAAGTTTGTATTTTTTTAATATATTAGTGCATAAAAGTTTGTATAATTTGAAAGTATTAGTTTCCAATAACATGGGAGCTTATTAACTTAATGTAAAAAGAAAAACACCAATGAAAGTTAGCAAACCAAATATTAATGTTAGCTTAATTAGCATTATTATCAATGAAAATTTTATGATCAATATTCAGAAAGTTATGTCGTGTTTTCCCCTCCACCTCATTCATTCATTCATTGTATAACAGTGTATTTTGAGAGTAAGGGGAGGAGGAGAAGGATGAATAGAGATACAGATAAGTAGAATGAATGAAAGACATGGTAGTGTGTGTGAGAGGGGGGGGCATTAGAAACAAGTTGAAGAGGGAGAGAGAATAACATCACAGTCAGGTAATAAAGGAAGGAGAGACAGATAAGGTAAGAAAGACGAACACAAAACAGAAGGATAAACATGCTGATAGACGAATAAAGGAGAGAGAGAGAGAGAGAGAGAGAGAGATTCGCTTGCTCCTTAATTAGTGATGCAGGTAATAATGATCAGGTAAATTACACAAGTCCTGATTTACTGTTCTCACTTCGCTTGAGCTTATCTGGCTTACCATTGTCTTACTTCCGGCTTGCCTCTGACTTACCTCTCTTACCCCTGGCTTGGCTCTGGCTTACCTTTAACCTACACAGACACACTTATGAGGAAAGAGGATGGCGTCAATAGTGTGTAGGGGCAGGCGTCAATAGTGTGTAGGGGGCAGGTAGTGGTGGTGGTGGTGATGGATGGTGTTGAGGTAGGTGTGAAGCGTCAGGTGTTAATCATATGTGGGATCTTGTTATGGCAGGTGAGTACGACAGTCGAACACCTGTTATATTGTGTTATGGGTCAGGGAAGGAAGGGGGAACCTGTCTACCTGTTTCATGTACATTTCGGTCACCCTGGATAAATTTACATATATTATCGACGGTGTGTGTGTGTGTGTGTGTGTGTGTGTGTGTGTGTGGCGTTTGTTTCGCCCATCTATGAGAAACACATTTAAGTTAAGTCATTCCAAGCAAACGTTCGCCAGGCTCTTGCCACCGCCGGCGTTGTTTTGTGGCGGGGTTCCTGAAGCTGCCACAACTTCCGGGTGTTCATTACGGGAACAATATGGCCATGTGTGTGTGTGTCTGTCAGTGACGGGAGGCGGAAGGAAGAGGGAATACGGGAAGACAAGAGGGAAGAGGAAGGAACAGAAACGAGGATAAAAAGGGAGGAAAGAGGAAACAGCAATGATAGAGAGAGAGAGAGAACTAGAGGCAATACAAACAGAGGCGGATGTGACAAAGCTGGAATTTCATCAACTGGATAACAGTACAGGAGTGTGTATGTGTGTGTACGTCTGTCTGTCGGTCTGTTTTTCTGCTCAGGTCGATGTGTGTCTGTCTTTGTGTGTGTGTGCGTGTGTGTGTATGTCTGTGTTTCTTTTTGTGTGTGTGTTTCTGTCGGTCTGTTTCCTTGTCTGTGTATCTTTGCCTTTATATAATAATAATAATAACAATAATAATAATAATAATAATAATAATAATAATAATTAACGGTTTATTGAAAGAGCATGACAACCGGAAGGCTCAAAATATACAGTTATATAATTGGGGAATGGGTCTCTTGATTTACAAATATTATACAAGTAACTTAAATGATACAAATATGATATATAATAACTAGGTGGGGAGAAGGTCATACTACAGGGCATTTCAACATAGTGACTGCAAAAAGGTATTATTGATTGGGAGTGAATCACTGGTTGATTACAAGTTATTGATAATTTTTACAATGGTTGGGACTGGGCTGTTCTTATAGCGATCAGTACGTCCTCGTATGGGCTGGATGCGGTTGAGGTGTCGAACAGCAATTCTCGGGCGAGGGATCTCAGGTGGTAGTAGGAGCTGGTGTCGAGGATGGTGTAGAAGCTTCTAACCAAATTTGCAGATGAGGTTGTGGTGATGGTCAGTGAGAGCCGAGAGGGTCAGTGTGTTGAGCGCTTCTTGATGTGTGGAGTAGGAAGGGGAGAGAATAATCTTGCATGTCGTCTTTTGCACTTTTTCTCGGTGTTTACGTTGTGTGGCATTTAGGGAGGAAGACCAGGTAGGGGAGGCATAGGTGAGCTTGGGAAGTATGAATGTTGAGTAAACACTGAGGAGCTCG
Source organism: Homarus americanus (assembly GCF_018991925.1). Taxonomy (NCBI): domain Eukaryota; kingdom Metazoa; phylum Arthropoda; class Malacostraca; order Decapoda; family Nephropidae; genus Homarus; species Homarus americanus. The sequence goes on along the minus strand of NW_024713619.1, from coordinate 108,588 downwards.
GGTGCAGATGTGTGTGTGTGTGTGTGTGTGTGTTCGTTTGTCCCTTTGTCTGTTTGTCTATGTCTTTGCCTGTCTGTCTGTCCGTGTCTGTCTGTCTGTCTGTCTGTCTGTCTGTCTGTCTGTCTGTCTGGCATGGAGCGGAGGGAAGGAAAAAAGAGGGTAAGAGCAAAAAGAGTGAGAAGAGAGCAAATAATAAAGAGGAGGGAAGAAGAAATGGAGAGAGATAAACCATGTGGATGACGCAGACGAGAATAAAGAAGAGGCATAGGAAAGAACATATGATAAGAATACGAACAAATACCGTCTTAAATAATGATCAGCTGAACACACGAGAAACAATAAGGAAAAGGGAGATAAATGAAGAGAAATGAGAAATATGATAAAAAAGAGAATAGCTGAAAACGTAATGAAGTAGGGAGAGGGTCAACATGAATAAACAGTGGGTGCAGAATGTGTGATACAGTAACACACGCACATATGAGTACAATGAGAAGGAAGAGGGGGGAGAGATGATAAATGAGAATAGATGAGAAGTTAGTGATGAAGGGAAGAATGAATAAGACACGATGATTATGAATTGGCAAGTTGAGTTATGGCATTAAAACTGAAGTGTGTGTGTGTGTGTGAAGGGGAGACATTAACAAAAACAGGATGAAGATGAAGAGGAATAGGAGAAGGGAAGAGGAAGAAAGAACACATCACGTTTATACAAGGCAGGAGGAGGAGGAGGAAGGGGAAAGAGGTGGAGAATAAAGAGGATGATTGGTAATGTAACAAGATAACTCAAGAGACATGAGCAAGAAAAGAAGAGGAAGAGGAGGAGTGAGAGACGGAATGAAGCTTGATAAATATGATATAGAAGGGAGAGGGAGAATGTGAAGGAGTAGACGAAGAGAAGAGAAAGAGATATCATGACAGGTAAGGGATAAAGGGGGAAGAGAGAGAGAGAGAGAGAGAGAGAGAGAGAGAGAGAGAGAGAGAGAGAGAGAATAAAGACAGATTTGGTTAGGTTAAGTTAAACTAGAGTTAAATTAAGTTAGACTTTGTTTCAATTAAGCTAAGTCAGTCTCTGGCTAAGTAAAGTTCAAACACTTATAGTTCGATGAAGTTAATTTAAGCTAGGTTACGTTTGAGATTAGATTAACATAGATTAAGTTAATTGCCCAGGTCGTAAAGCTCCCTAGAACCAGTTAATTATCCCCACCTTTAAGTTTCGCTTTCCTTATGTTTAAAGATAAAATATTCTGTGTCCTCATTTCAGCTGTTCTATTGAGGAACTTTCCAGTGTCTCCGTATGTCACTGACAGTCCCAGGAGAGAGGACGTTGAGACGCTTATCACTCGCCTCGCTAAGACGTACACACTAATCTCTTATGGTGAGGGAGGGGGAGAGAATTGGGGAAGGTGGGTGAGGGGGAGAGGAAGGTGAGTATGGGAAGGGGAGAGATTGAGGGGAAAGGAAGGGATGGGGAGTGAGGAGAGTGGAAAGGGAGGTGGGTAGGGGAGAGGATGGGCAGGGGGTTGGAAGGGAAAGGGGATGATGATGGGAGGGAGATGCTGAGGTGTAGTGAGGAGAAAGGAGGGATAAGTGTGAAGGGGAGAAAGAAATGGGGTTGAGGGGTGAGGAAGAGAGGCGGGTGGAAGGGATTAGGGGGGGGGGGATAGGAAAGGGAGGTAGGTGATAGGAAGAGGAGAGGAGCGGGAAAGGAAAGGAGAAGGAGGTGATGACGGGGAGCAGAGATGGGCTTGAGGGAAAGGAGAAGTGGGGCTTGAGAGGGAGGGGCGGCTGGAAGGGTTGAAGGTAGGAAGGATCTAAGGAACTCGTAGGATATCTAAGACCAAGTGGAAGGATATCATTAGTGTGTATTAAGTCTCTTTGTTTCTAGGATGTTGGGTACAGGCTTCTCAAGGTTACTTAATACATTGTTTACTGTTGTTGTTTATTGATTAGTTTGTTTACTGTTGTTGTTTATTGATTAGTTTGTTTACCGTTGTAGTTACTTATATTTGTGCAGTAAGTGTGTGCTCTCTCTCTCTCTCTCTCTCTCTCTCTCTCTCTCTCTCTCTCTCTCTCTCTCTCTCTCTCTCTCTCTCTCTCTCTCTCTCTCTCTCTCTCTCTAACTTTCCACAGATTATCAAGTTGAAGTAATTAAGGATAATTAAGGACCTCATTAGTACACAAGATGTAGAGCCTCGGCTTATGGCTCATTACCGGGCCCAGTAAACGACCCGGTACCTCCCACGACCTCGTGACTCATTAACCTGGTGAGGTGTGACCCAGGTGTGCTGCTGTATGACTGGTTCTGTGCCAGTTAGTGTAGAGTGGGAGGAAGGACAGTCAGTGTGTTGGTGTGAAGAAGAGGAGACAGTCAGTTAGTGAGTGTTGGGGAGGGGGAACCAGTCACTTAATATATAGAGAGGTATTTTGTTACAGTCAGTTTAGAGTGGAAGAGCAAGGGAGGGACAGGTAATTACTGTGTGCTGAGGTGGGAGGGGGGAGGGGCAGTCATTTAAATTGTAAACAGGATAATTGTACCAGTCGTTAAGAGCGGGAGGGAGGGAGTAACAGTCAATTAGTGAGGGGGACGAGAGGGAGGGGACCAGTTAGTATTTTTGTCATCGCCATCATCATCATCATCATCATCATCGTCATTATTGTTGTCGTCGTCATCTTTGCTGTCATCATTATTGTCGTCATCATTAATGTCGCCATGGTAGTTATCATTGTCATTATCATCATTATTATCATCATCAAACACTAACACCTCAAGAGTTTAACACTAGTTACTGAGAGAGAGAGAGAGAGAAGTTTGGTGCTAAAGGGGGAAGTTGTCTCTCAGTGTTCTTGTTGTCCTTGTAGGGGCTTCAGTTGATAAGGTAATTAAGCATCTCGTAAGTTTCTACATTGGACAACTGAAGAGAAACAATTAAGATCAGGTCGCGTGAGTTCCCTTCTGGTCACTCACTGGTCCTTGGGATGGTCACTCACTCCGTCTCCACCAAAACACGACAGAAATTTCAGAATAAAAATACTAATGTTGCGTAAATATTCAGGTATAGGTAGGAAATACAGACATACATTAATCTATTTCATCCACCAGTACAGACATACATTAATCTATTTCATCCACGTCAGAGTTCATCACCGTTATGCATTATCTGCTTCAAAACTCTATTTAACTTTATGAACAATGTCATTCAGTAAATCTCGCGCTGAATACTTCACGTGATTGTCTTCAGTTTGGACGACAAATGAAACTGTCATTTAGCCAGGGGCAGGACGCCGTAATATCTCTGGCCCTGCTCACTGGCCCTGCTCACTCATCGACAGCAATCTACTCAGCTAAATTTTTCGTTATGGCAGATCACAATTTTTCAACCTTTTTCCGTCTGGTTTTTTTTTTTGAAGGTCACTATGAACGAGATTTTGTGGGTTAGGTTAGGGGAGGTGAGGTTAGATTTGGTTTGTTTAGGTGAGGTCAGGTCAGATTTGGTTAGTTTAATCTTAAATAAGGTTAATCTTCATGTGACCTCAAATTTCACTCCATGATATATTCTTTATATTAAACCGAACAAATAATTGTCCGCCACCGTTCAATATTTCTCTCATTTCTTCGCCTTTTTTTTCTGTTTTCTTCGCCTGTGAACGAGACTTTGTGGGTTTATTTTCCTCAGGCGGGAATAATTAGCAAAAGTTTACCGATGTGCTTCATTAACTCGCTGGGCTAATTTGTCAATATTACAGCACGCGTTAATGATTACCTGTAGTTACCCGTGTCAGAGTTAACTTTATTTAACAACTCATTAACCTGTGTGGATACTAACACCTGTCATTAACATTTATGTACATTATTTAACATCTGTAATTAACCTGTGTAGAAACTAATACCTATCATTAACCCTTGTATACATAATTTAAACACCTGTCATTAACCTGTATAAACTGTACTTAACACCTGTGTGATTATTGTTAGTCCTACGTAAACGACTACATTAAATAAATATTACAATAAATAAATAAAACAATAATTTCTCATCTATACTTTAAACAGGTAAGCAATACTCCCAGGTGTGTATTAGGGGGATTTAATTATTTGTGTTTTAGATGTTATTACACTTATTTTCCATCATTAATTTCATCAAACAACGTGGAGGTGTTTACTTTGGCTCACAGTGACTAGCCAAACACACACACACACACACACACACACACCAAAGGCAATATCATGACACCTTTGACTCCTTGACATGACCCTTTGACATTATACAGCGTCGCGTGTGGCATATGACACCCAGATGACCTCAACACACTGGCTGGCTGGCTGGGTGGCTGGGTGGTTGGTTGACTGGGTGGCTGGGTCACCTTTTTTCCCGTCTTGTGATATAAATAGGTTTAAGTCTTCTACGTCAGGCGATTTTCACTCATGTTTATATCTTCCTGAGACCAGATAATTTCCCTATAATTTTCCTGTTTTTTTTTTTTAATATTATTTTTCATTGACTCATTTTTCCTTCTTCTCTCCTGAAATTTTATGCTTATTTTAGTTTCCCTTCGTTTATTATTGTCGTTAACATTGTTGTTGTTTTTTCCTTAGTACAGATTCATTGATAGTTTTTATATATTTCTTTTCCGGGATATGTTTTTTTTATCAGAATTTGGTGATAAATTTGAAGGGAAAAATGGAACAAGTAAATTATTAAGAGGAGAAAAAATAATATAGATAATTCGTTCTTATCTCTTGACTTGTTTATGTCTCTCATTTTCTCTATTGTCTGTCTCTTTATCTCTTTCTCTATCTCATTATCGTTTTCTCTAATATCTCTCTGTTCATTTATGTCTGTCTGTATATCTCATTCTATTTTACTTTAATCTCTCTCTCTCTTTCTCTTTCTCTCTCTCTTTCTCTTTCTCTCTCTCTCTCTCTCTCTTTCTCTCTCTCTTTCTCTTTCTCTCTCAGGCCCTCGGATAAGTAGGTTAAGGTGGGTCATCCTGTGTGTCGGGTCATAGGTCATAGTCACAAGAGAGAGAGAACATCCCTAGTTTTCATTCAAATTCCGAACAGCTCTCTCTCTCTCTCTCTCTCTCTCTCTCTCTCTCTCTCTCTCTCTCTCTCTCTCTCTCTCTCTCTCTCTCTCTCTCTCTCTCTCTCTCTTTATTTAATTTTCTCTCTTTCCTCTCTCTTTATTTCATTTTCTCTCTCTTCTTTCTCTCTCTCTCTTATCGTCATCTTTCTTCCTACAATATCTCTAGTTTTTATTCCTTTTCACAACTCAATAAAACTCGGTCTTTTGATGTCAACAGTCTGAGAATAGGTTTACCAGTCAGGGACTCATGAAGACAATGTTCTTTCACACGGGATATTACTTTCTTCTTTGTCTTTTAAATTGTTATTGTTCATCTTCTTTCAACATTTCTTCCTCCTCCTCTTTCTTCCTCTTATTATTCTTCTTCTTCTTCTTTTCCTCTTTCCTCGTCTTCTCATTTTTTTTCAATTCCTGTTCTATTTCTAAGACTGTCTCTCTCTCTCTCTCTCTCTCTCTCTCTCTCTCTCTCTCTCTCTCTCTCATACCTTCCTCCATGATTCCTACTTGCTCCTTCTTCCTTTCCCTTTTTCTCTTTTATTCCGTCTGTTCCTCTCACTTAATTATTACTTTCTCACTTTTTCTTTCTCCCTCCCTCTCGCTTTCTCTATCATCTTCTTTTTCCATTTTAGTTCCTATTCCCATTTTGCCCCTTTCTTTCACCTTTCACTCTTTTATTTCTCTTAATTCTTACTCTTCTCTTCACCACCATCCAGTATTTTTCTTCTCGCCCTTATTGCAGCTGTGTTTGGTCTAGCATTTTCTTCCCTCTATCCTTTAGTTGATTTTTCTCTCCTGGGTGGTTCTTAGCGTGGAGAGAGAGAAAGAGAGAGAGAGAGAGAGAGAGAGAGAGAGAGAAAGAGAGAGAGAGAGAGAGAGAGACACGCACGCACAGACATAGAAGGAAATTTTATAGTGAACACAAGGAAACAATGTTGCTATTCCCACAACTAGGCCCCGATTAAGGTTAGGTTAGGTTTGGTTAAGGGGCCCTACGCTTTAGTTGTAGGCGGTAGTGTTGCCAATTTGACCAGGTGGTAGTGTTGATGACTTGGCCAGGTGGTAGTGTTGATGACTTGGCCAGGTGGTAGTGTTGATGACTTGGCCAGGTGGTAGTGTTGATGACTTGGCCAGGTGGTAGTGTTGATGACTTGGCCAGGTATTGATGAGTCACGACGTAAGGACGAAATTCACTATGATTCGTACATTAATTTCGCCCATTATCCCAATTAAATGAAGAATATTTATTAAAATATCGTCTCCATATGAGTTACTATTCTTCTCATCTATTCTTAAGGTATAAAATGACTCTTACGAACCTTTAAGAATCTTCAACCATAGACAAAAACGAATAAAGACATTCTTGATCTGAGTACAGGCTTGGTTTAGTCAGCTGGTCGCCCCCTCCCCCTCCCCTGACCCCTAATTACCCCAAATTGGTGGAAATTGACCTTAATTGCTATGAAAAATATGATGGGTGAATTATCAAGGGTTTGGGTGAGGGAAGTGTTATTGTTGTTATTCTTTTACCGTGTTGAACCTCATGACAGCTGGTGGAAGGTGATAACACAGCACTGAACTAACAACGGGGCAGGTCTGGTCTAGGGAGCACACCGGTAGTTCATACTATTAAAATACCCTTGTTGACCTTACCTTAAAATGACCCCTGTTAACGGCCTTACCTTGAAATAGTCTTGTTTAATTTACCTTAAAATGCTCTTGTTAATTAACGACCCTCTCTTTAAATGCCCCCTGCTAACGACCTTACCTCAAAATACCCTGATGAACGACCCCCTCTCCCTTTTAGAGCGTCGAGCAGTTACTCCAAGGCGCGTCATGTTACTTGTGATCTACGACTTTCACTGTGAACGTTGGAGGAGGACAGGTGGTGGGGGGCTTACGTCTTAGTCTTGAAGTTGCTTAAACTATTGGAGATAAAGTTGGAGTCACACACACACACACACACACACACACACACACACACACACACACACACACACACACACACACACACACACGTTGGCGCCATTAAGCTCTCAGCTCTTGCACCATAACTTAAGTGAGCAATTAAATGCTTCCTCACATCTCCAAGTGAAGCGAAAATTTTAAGGTAGGAGGAACGAGAGAGAGAGCAATTTAGTGGCCAAGACTTTTGGTACAGTTTTATTTGAGTCTGAGTGTATCCGGGAGAGGCAGTGTGAGAGGCGGTGAGAGGCGGTGTGAGGTGAGAGTGAGGTGAGAGAGATGTGGACAGTCTCTCTCAGTGTCTGGCCTTGCCTTTATGAGCCACAGAGACCCAGTTCCATCACTAGCTCTGCCACCACTACCACCTCTTCTATTACCACTACCACCACCACTTTCTCTTCTACCACTACCACATCCTCTACTACCACTACCACCACCACATCCTCTACTATCACTACCACCACTATTACTACCTCTACTACCACTACCACCACTATTACTACCACTCCTCTACAACCACCACCACCACCACCACTCCTCTACAACCACCACCACCACTTCCTCTACTACCACCACCACCACTATTACTACCACTACCTCTACAACCCACCACCACCACTTCCTACAACCACACCCACCACTATCACTACCACCACCACCACCACCACCACCACCACTCTCTTACAACACCACCATCCATTAACATCACCCCTCCCACACACACACAGGCTGTAACTAGTAAATAGCATCACTATGGTCTGGCGTATCCTCCTCCTGCTTCACTCCACATACTGCTGTGCCTCTGTCGTTGGCTCCCACTTAATAATTGACACATTATTGAATTCCGCTTATATGGTGCTGGGGTTAGTGTGTGTGTGTGTGTGTGTGTGTGTGTGTGTGTGTGTGTGTGTTTATCCCTCAAAAACAAGAATTTAACCCTTTAAATCTATGCATTTCACCCTTGAGTTATATGACCGCATACTCAAGGGGTTAAATCATCGTACTCAAGGGGTTAAATCATCGTACTCAAGGGGTTAAAACATCGTACTCAAGGGGTTAAATCATCCTACTCAAGGGGTTAAATCATCGTACTCAAGGGGTTAAATTATCATATGTAAAGGGTTACAGTTCATAATTCAGGGTCGTATTCCATATTTTAAAAGTCTATACTGAATTACGTTGGTGTTGAGGAGTGAGTGTGTTTGAACCTGGAACTAATCTCGTTCTTTACGTGTTTCTCGTCCAGCTATGGAGGGAGTGAGAGACATATTTTACATTCACCTGTGTTATTTAGGCTTTCCGCCGTCTCTCTCTCTCTCTCTCTCTCTCTCTCTCTCTCTCTCTCTCTTTTTTTTCTCTTTTTTCTATCTATCTATCTATCTATCTATCTATCTATCTATCTATTTGTCTGTCTGTCTGTCTGTCTGTCTATCATAATATTTTCCTTTCTGTCCATAGATCTGTTTCTCTGTCTCTGTCTCTCACCTTTTATACCTGTCTGTCTGTCTGTATGTTAATCTCTGTCTCTCTTTCCTGTAACAAACACGACTCGTCCTTGACAACATCATCATCATTCATCATACAGCAGTTGATCGATGGTCATTATGCTGTTGGTACAATGAGGGAGGTGGGAGAGGAAGGAGGGGAGGAGGGAGAGGAGGAGGGAGAAGAGGGGAGGGAGGGGAAGAGGAGGAGGAGGGAGGGGAGGGAGGGAGGGAGGGAGGGAGGAGGAGGGAAGAGGGAGGGAGGGAGGAGGGAAAGGGTAAGGCAGTCATCATTGGTTTTATAAATGACGGTCTTATTGGATCAAGTAAACGAGGTCATTTAACTGGACTAGTGGTAGTTAGGCGGACTGACCAACAACAACTGTCTGTGTGTCTGGTTGTGGGTCTGTGTGCTGAGTTCTGGGGCGGTGACTTGCTGACTTACTGACAGACAGACAGACAGACAGACAGACAGACAGACAGACACAGACACGCAGACAGACATTAGGACATGTTATAGACAGACAAAATATAGATAGATGCACATTACTCGAGGATAGAGATTATAGACAGACAGACAGACAGACAGACAGACAGACACACAGACAGACGGGCTATGAACACTGGTAGGTCATTAAACTCGGATAACATGATCGAATTTGGGTTGCTAATGAACTCAGGTCAAGGTCACGTCAGGTAGACAGGACTGGTCGTGTGTGAGTGTGTGTGTGTGTGTGTGTGTGTGTGTGTGTGTGTGTGTGTGTGTGTGTGTGAGCTGAGTTATTACCGTCATTTCCCTTACCATCAAAATAGCCACAGCCAAAGCTTCTCTTCCTCACACCTCGATAAAGTCACCCTCGACTTTCTTATCTAGCAGTCCAATATTGACCGGTGTTGCTCATGACCAGGTGTTGATCATGACCAGGTGTTGATCATGACCAGGTGTTGATCATGACCAGGTGTTGATCATGACCAGGTGTTGATCATGACCAGGTGTTGATCATGACCAGGTGTTGATCATCACCAGGTGTTGATCATCACCAGGTGTTGATCATCACCAGGTGTTGATCATGACCAGGTGTTGATAATCTCCAGGTATTGATCATCACCAGCACGAGGGAAACTCTAGGGACAGTCATTACTTATTACGAGATTCTGGCAACTGGTTGTGGCTCTCTCTCTCTCTCTCTCTCTCTCTCTCTCTCTCTCTCTCTTTTAGGGGTCACATGCGTATAACTAAATCCGATCTATTTTCCGGTATATCCACCAATACAAGTTGACTCAAACCTCGGGGTCAGCCACGTGTATTATTGCTTGGCCTCGTACCTCAGGTTGTACTGTGTCTCACCCTCAAGTTGTGGACCAAGCTTGACAGGACTAAGTCAGACTCCCAGGAAGGTTATGTTAGTTTCCCCTTTATCAAGTTTTAACTTTTACAGAAGAAACGTTTTCTCTGGCACAAGATTAATGTGTATATGATAAGATAAAGAAAATGTGCCGGGGCAGTTGTTTCTTGGAGGTGTAGGTACAGACAGACACGAGACAGAAACAAATAGAGAGATAAAGAAACACATACAGAGATAGACAGACAGAAACACATACAGACAGAGGGACTTCTAGACAGGGGAGAAAGCAGACGTTTGTGGCGGCGTCAGCTGTACACAAACTTTCTTAACACTAAACACAGAACGTTTGTGTCTCACTGGTGACACCTTCCTCCTGCAGCTGAGACTGACGAGGTCTTCTCTACCTCACCCTCCAACCTCCAACCTCACCCTCCACCCTCCAACCTCACCCTCCACACTCCCACCTCACCCTCCACCCTCCCACCTCACCCTCCACACTCCCACCTCATCCTCCACACTCCCACCTCACCCTCCACCCTCCCACCTCACCCTCCACACTCCCACCTCATCCTCCACACTCCCACCTCACCCTCCACCCCACCCCACCCTCCACACCCCACCCCACCCTCCACACCCCACCCTCACCCTCCACCTCCAACCCCACCCACACCCCACCCCACCCTCCACACTCCCCACCCCACCCTCCACACCCCACCTCACCCTCCACCTCCAACCCCACCTCCACCTCCCACCTCACCCTCCACACTCCCACCTCACCTCCACACTCCCCACCTCACCCTCCACACTCCCCACCTCACCTCCACACTCCCCACCCTCCACACTCCCACCTCACCTCCACCCTCCAACCCTCACACCCCACCTCACCCTCCAACACTCCAACCCTCACCTCCACACTCGAACTTCACCTTCCACACTAATATTCGAGGTTAAGGTTTAACTCTGGCGAGTCATGTATAAAAAGTTTCAACTTCATGTCTCGAGGTTTTGCTGACACTTATTCTCCGTTTTATCTAACAGTCCACAGTCTAAATAAGTTGAGAAGGGAAGTTGGACCCTGGCTGTCGACTCACACTCTCAACTGATTGTGTGTACCCTGTGTTGTAGAGTCCACACACACACACACACACACACACACACACATTACATCGTTAATTAATGGTTTATATGAGTCATTAACACTGCGTTTAGTGTAATGAATCACCACCATTGTTGTTGACGTCTGCTGAGAGTAATATGTTTATTACCCTTAGTGTGTGTGTGTGTGTGTGTGTGTGTGTGTGTGTGTGTGTGTGCCAAGCATTCGAAATACAACTAGTTAACAGTAGTAAATCACCATCATTAGTCACCATCATAGGTCACCACTGTAAGTCATCACCATAAGTCATCACCATAAGTCACCACCATAAGTCACCATCATAAGTTACCATCATAAGTCACCATAAGTCAACATGTCATCATCATAAGTCACCACCATAAGTCACCATCATAAGCCACCCTCATAAGTCACCATAAGTCACCATCATAAGCCACCCTCATAAGTCACCATAAGTCACCATCATAAGTCACCACCATATGTCACCAACATAAGTCACCATAAGTCACCATCATAAGTCACCATAAGTCACCATCATAAATCACCATAAGTCACCATAAGTCGTCATCATAAATCACCATAAGTCATCATAAAACAAATATTAAAACCCTCAGAAGTGTCTCAGTTTTGTGATCAATTATCCCATCATAATTAGCTCACTGAGGAGGAGAATTTCATCAACTAATCAGAGCTAATTTAGGTCAAAGAAGGTCATGGGTTAAGGCTGTCTCAGGTCAGGTGTGTGTGAGAGGCAACAAGGTAGGAGGCTGGTGGTACGGTAACTGCACGCCATACTGTACCTGCCGTCACGTACACCAGGTGTTTCCCGCCCGTAACTACACCTGCGTAGTATTTATTGGTTTTTATATTACCTGCTGTAACTACACCTGCGTAGTATTTATTGGTTTTTATATTACCTTGCCCATAGCGCCACCATGCTACCAAATGAACCTGAGAGGGAGAGATCACCATCGTTTTGAACAATTTATATCCAATCAGCAGAAGATTTTTTTATCTTGGCCAAGGTTCGACGCCTGGGAAAAAAACAAAGCAGGTCATAAAACAAACGCACACACACACACACACACACACACACACACACACACACACACACACACACACACACACACACACACACACACACACACACACACACAATAACAAGGTCATCCATCCACCGCACCAGCGAGGAATACACACACACACACACACAAAAACAGATATCCTGCGGGAACGATTATTTGGACGGAGGAAAAATTGCTTCATCAGCGCCGTCTTGTACAGCAGTAACCAGAGGGAGAGAGAGAGAGTGCGCCTTTCACCATGTTGTCGCGTGTTTGGTGTCGTCGTGGTGAAGTGCTAGTGATTGTTTGGTGTCGTCGTGGTGAAGTGCTAGTGATTGTTTGGTTTCGTCGTGGTGAAGTGCTAGTGATTGTTTGGTGTCGTCGTGGTGAAGTGCTAGTGATTGTTTGGTGTCGTCGTGGTGAAGTGCTAGTGATTGTTTGGTGTCGTCGTGGTGAAGTGCTAGTGATTGTTTGGTTTCGCCGTGGTGAAGTGCTGAGTGATTGTTTGGTGTCGTCGTGGTGAAGTGCTAGTGATTGTTTGTGTCGCCGTGGTGAAGTGCTGATGATTGTTTGGTGTCGTCGTGGTATTACTGATGATTGTTTGGTGTCGTCGTGGTCGAAGTGCTAGTGATTGTTTGGTGTCGCCGTGGTGAAGTGCTGAGTGATTGTTTTGGTGTCGTCGTGGTGAAGTGCTAGTGATTGTTTGGTGTCGTCGTGGTGAAGTGCTAGTGATTGTTTGGTGTCGTCGTGGTGAAGTGCTAGTGATTGTTTTATCGTCAGTTTTATCAGGTTATTTTCAAGTTTATTATTAATATTAGGTTTTATGTATGATTGTTTTGGAAGATGAGAATTATATGAGAGAACTATTTAGGCTCGTGTGTGGTGGTGGTGGTGGTGGTGGTAAAGGTTTGTGGTTGTGTGTTGTGTGTTGGTTGTTTATTATCATCATCATCCTCATCATCATCATCATCATCCTCATCATCATCGTGTACCTGTTTCTTCCTCTCAGGTAAAACATACATTGAAAATTAATCTGAATCTTAAGATGAAAAAAAAATCTCTTCTTAAGGTGGCAGGACACTCTCTCTCTCTCTCTCTCTCTCTCTCTCTCTCTCTCTCTCAACACAGTAAATGGTTCTTTTCCTCGGTAGCCATAAATCTGGCTTTATCTCTGGGGGGTATTTTGTTCCTTGTTCTCTCATACTTCTTCACACCTCATACTTCTTCACACCTCACACTTCATACCTCATATCTCACACTTCATACCTCATACCTTCATACTCATCATCACGCCTCATGTGCCACAGTCTCTCCCTTCTCTCTCATTGTCATGCCTCCTCACACCTCACTATCACCCCTCACCCCTCACTATCACCCCTCACCCTCACTATCACCCCTCACCCCTCACTATCACCCCTCACTATCACCCTCACCCCTCACTATCCCACCCCCTCCCCTCTCTATCACCCCTCACTATCACCCCTCACCCTCCTATCACCCCTCACCCCTCCTATCACCCCCCTCCCTCACTATCACCCCCTCACCTCCTATCACCCTCACTATCACCCCTCACCCCTCACTATCACCCCCTCACACCTCACTATCACCCCTCACACCCCCACCTCGCCTCATGTGACAGAGCTCCCTCACTCGGCCATAAAACGTGTCCATCAATGACTATCAGGATTCTCGTTTTAATTTTTAGTCGTAAACCGTGAAAGTGTTCTCTTGCCGGAGGTCGCCTGGCATTTTTGTTTCTGGTCCAGCGTTTAGAGAGAGAGAGAGAGAGAGAGAGAGAGAGAGAGAGAGAGAGAGAGAAAGAGATAAATGTCCGTTCCGTTGTCCGTGAATTTATTATTCTCGCTGTGGTTGCTGAGACGTGAGAGACATAAGAGACAGACAAACACGCAGACAAAATTCATCCCCGAGTCATCATTCTTCATAAGAGATCACCTCAACTCCCAGCAGTGAAGAGACATAACGATAAACACACGAGGGACGAGAAGCAATGAAGAGATATTACGATAAACACACGAGAAGCAGTGAAGAGACATAACGATAAACACACGAGAGACGAGAAGCAGTGAAGAGACATAACGATAAACACACGAGAGACGAGAAGCAATGAAGAGACATAACGATAAACACACGAGAGACGAGAAGCAATGAAGAGACATAACGATAAACACACGAGGGACGAGAAGCAATGAAGAGACATAACGATAAACACACGAAGGACGAGAAGCAGTGAAGAGACATAACGATAAACACACGAGAGACGAGAAGCAGTGAAGACATAAGATAAACACACGAGGACGAAGCAGTGAAGAGACATAACGATAAACACACGAGAGACGAAGCAGTGAAGAGACATAACGATAAACACACGGAGAGACGAGAAGCAGTGAAGAGACATAACGATAAACACACGAGGGACGAAGCAGTGAAGAGACATAACGATAAACACACAAGAGACGAAAGCAGTGAAGAGACATAACGATAAACACACGAAGAGACGAAACAAGAAGAGACATAACGATAAACACACGAAGGACGAAGCAGTGAAGGAACATAACGATAAACACAGAGACGAGAAGCAGTGAGAGACATAACGATAAACACGAGAGACGAAGCAGTGAGGAGACATAACGATAAAACACGAGAGACGAAGAAGCAGTGAAGAGACATAACGATAATACACGAGGACGAAGCAGAGAGATATTACGATAAACACGAGAAGCAGTGAACATAACGATAAACACACGAGGGACGAAGCAGTGAAGAGACATAACGATAAACACACGAGGGACGAGAAGCAGGAAGAAGAACATAACGATAAACACACGAGACGAGAAGCAGTGAAGAGACATTACGATAAATACACGAGGACAAGAAACAGATGAAGAGAACATAACGATAAACACACGAGACGAGAAGCAATGAAGAGACATAACGATAAACACGAGAAGCAGTGAAGAGACATAACGATAAACACACGAGGGACGAGAAGCAATGAAGAGACATAACGATAAACACACGAGGGACGAGAAGCAGTGAAGAGACATAACGATAAACACACGAGAGACGAGAAGCAGTGAAGAGACATAACGATAAACACACGAGAGACGAGAAGCAGTGAAGAGACAATTAGAGAAAATAACGAATGATAACACTGACACGAACCAAAAGAAAAAGACGAATAAAAACACGTGTGAGGGAGAATTTAAGAGAATGATTAACGATGGCGCGGTTCTTCTTCCTCTTGACCACATCGAAATTAAAATGTAGTTTACAGGTTGAGAGATAAATCGCTCCTAATGGACGAGAGAAGGAGGGAAGTGTTGGGAATTTTTATTTATTTATTTATTTATTTATTTTTATTTTTACTTTTTATATTTTTTGTTCATGTTTCTAGACCAGGATTTTTTTTTATGTAATTGAGTTTTTACTTAATGGATACTTTTTTTGTGTGACACGAAACACTTGATTGGCACTTTTTTGTAGGACACTGAAAGTATTTGATTGACACTTTTTTGTAATACCTAAAACACTTGAGTAACTTTTTGTGTGACACTTGATAGACACTTTTTTTAAGACACTTAATTAACACTTAATTGAAACTTATAATGCAACACACTGAATACTTATGTCACATACACTTAACAAATAGTAATGATATAAAACACATAAACTTACCGAACACTTACGATACAACAGACTTAACACTTATGGGACATACACTCACCAAACGCTCGAGATAAAGTACTTACACTCAAGGAAAGACACTTGAGATATTTGGTTTACACTCACACTCGTAGAGAAGACCACAACGGGAATTTCTTCCTTGTAATCTGCCTCTTTCTTTCGTTTTTTCTCACTTTCTCTCACTTTCTCTCACTGTCTTCCGCTCTTTTTTTTTCTCTCTCTCTCTCTCTCTCTCACACACACACACACTTCAGCACCTCCTTCGTATCATCGTCTTCCCTCGCCAATATTTCCTCGTGTTGATGTAAATAAACTTCTCCAGGAGCAAACAATGTGTCTCTATACCTCGTTGTGGGAGGAAGAAGACGAAAGGCCGAATCCTGCAGACGATATATCCTGTAGGAGTGATGTATGTAGGACCCTTGCTTCCTTCTCTGAATAATAATAATCCTACAACCACATCCTTGTCTCGCTGTCGCTGTGAAGGGTGAAAGCCACGTGTATGAGGGCTTTATGGGTTCTGATTGGCCGTAATATAAATGGGTTTTGGGGGTGTGTTTTTAGGTGGTTTTGTGTTTGTTTTAATTTTTTTGTGGTTTTGTGTTTGTTTTAAGGCGGTTTTGTGTTTGTTTTAAGGTGGTTTTGTGTTTGTTTTGAGGTAGTTTTGTGTTTGTTTTAATTTTTTTGTGGTTTTGTGTTTGTTTTAAGGTGGTTTTGTGTTTGTTTTAAGGTTTTTTATGTGGTTTTGTGTTTGTTTTTTAGGTGTTTTTTTTGTTTTAAGGTGGTTTTGTTTTAATGGGATTTTGTGTTTGTGTTTGTTTTAAGGTAATTTGTATTGCAGTGGTTTTGTTTTAGTCCATAGGGTCATTTTATACTTGTATTAAAGGGTTCTGTATTTACCTAAAGTGAGGCTAGTGATAGGAGGTTAGTGTGTAATTATACTTAGGTAATTTTTACCAGAGTTAAACAAGGTCAAAAGTTCAACTACGGCTCAGTAACTTCCCCTTTAAGGTCAAAGGTCGAGGTCATCCTCATACATAAGTCAAATCGGGAGGTGAAGGTGAAGGTGAAGTGGTCCTCTTACCCGAGATGGTCACCAAGACCACAGGTAAACTAAATTTATGATCAGTTTACCTTTGTGCGAGCTCGTGCGTGTGTGTGTGTGTGTTTGTGAACTAGCTCTATCTATCTATCTATCTATCTATCTATCTATCTATCTATCTCTGCACGTGAGTCTGTATCTCTCTCTCTCTCTTTCTCTTTCTATCGAACACCTGTACCTGCTTACATCTGTACTATTACCTCTTCCTCTACTGTACCTGTAACTGCACCTGTATCTGAAGGTATACTCTTGTTTCACATCTACGCAATACTAATAATATATACGCCTTTAATTAACGTAAATGGCAAGTGTGGGGTAAAATATATAATCTGTGTAGTTAAAGGAGACACAAGTACCTGGCCAACCTCGTTAGCTATGATATAACAACACTTAGCTCAGGTGTGCCAGGTAAATAGTACGTAAGTTTGGTCATTACTTCATTGTGTAGTGTTGGTCTCGTTTGTCTCGGGGGATCTGGCAATACTGTAAAGACCTGATACAGCTGAAAAGACCTGACACAACTGAAAAGACCTGACACAGCTGAAAAGACCTGACACAGCTGAAAAGACCTGACACAGCTGAAAAGACCTGATACAGCTGAAAAGACCTGACACCACTGAAAAGACCTGACACAAATGAAAAGACCTGATACAGCTGAAAAGACCTGACACAGCTGAAAAGACCTGACACCACTGTAAATAGAGACCTGACACCACTGTAAATAGAGACCTGACACCACTGTAAATAGAGACCTGACACCACTGTAAATAAAGAACTTATACAACTGTAAACACAAAAACTCCAAAACCTTTACACCAAAACTTATAACAAACTTTAAGTGTTATTTATTACTCTGTTTACTACAACTATTGAGAGTTGTAATAACAGGAACTCGGTGTTAAGGCCAGGTAAACCATATTAAAGCTTCAGTATACCATCAAAGGCAAATAACTCTGGCAGCTCACCTGAGTATTAATTAATCCAATGCCTCTGTCCACAGTCTACACTCTGGCCTATAATGTTTTATAATACTTCTGTCATCATTCATTAGTAAAGGTCATCTGCTGGGGTAACTCTTCCCTCTCTCAGCCGTGTGTGTGTGTGCGCGCGCTCTCTCTCTCTCTCTCTCTCTCTCTCTCTCTCTCTCTCTCTCTCTCTCTCACACACACAACCTCTTCCTCCAGTGCCGGTAACAGTGCCACATGTTAGGGCCACCATAACTCAGGAGGGCCAAATGGTCAGTGCTTCCTGCTGCCTCACCCAATGTTAATGATTCTGTTTCCTTCACTGACCTTCAAGTATACTCTATGTTGTACCCAGTTATACCAAGTTGGGTTTACTCTCAGTTATACCAAGATGGTTTTACTCTCAGTTATACTAAGATGGGTTTACCCTCTGTTATACCAAGTTGGGTTTACTCTCAGTCATACCAAATTGGGTTTTGAGAGTGAACTGAGAGAATGAAATAGGGAGGTTAAGAACAGTGTTTTTGAGCTGAGAAATTAAGAGAGAGAGAGAGATAGAGAGAGAGAGAGAGAGAAAGAGTGAGTAGTATTAGTATTAGGGTCACAAACTTGTTAGGAAGATAATGTACCAAGTCTTCCTATCCAGACAGACAGACAGACAGACAGACAGACAGACAGACAGACAGACAGACAAAGTGAAAGCGTAAAAGAACGAAATAATAAACAGACAAGGAAGACAAGAGAAACAGACAAGGAAGACAAGAGAAACAGACAGGGAAGAAAAGAGAAACAGACAGGGAAGAAAAGAGAAACAGACAATGAAATATAGATAATAATCTTGTTATAAATTCGGCAACACCAAGAAGCGCTTCACAAATATTTCAATATAACTCAAAGAAAATATTAAATGGTTGAGTAAGCTTACGTGTGTTAGTGAAGCTCTGAACTGATGAAGCTCCGAACCTCTCATGTGTTGAAGCTTAAGTGTGTTAGTGAAGCTCCGAACCTCTCATGTGTTGAAGCTTAAGTGTGTTAGTGAAGCTCCGAACCTCTCAACTGATGAAGCTTAAGTGTGTTAGTGAAGCTCCGAACCTCTCATGTGTTGAAGCTTAAGTGTGTTAGTGAAGCTCCGAACCTCTCAACTGATGAAGCTTAAGTGTGTTAGTGAAGCTCCGAACCTCTCATGTGTTGAAGCTTAAGTGTGTTAGTGAAGCTCCGAACCTCTCATCTGTTGAAGTACCGAATGTCTCAACTGATGAAGCTCTGAACCTCTTAGGTGATAAAGCTAAAGTGTGTTAGTGAAGCCCTGAACCTCTCATCTGTTGAAGCTCTAAATCACTTAACTATTTAATTGTCAGTTAAGTGGAAGACTCGTGTGGTGAGGCAGAGAACCACTTACTTGATAAAGAAAATAATTCGATAGAACAACGAGGTAATTCACTTGTGAGGCCCCGCCAGTGTTCGACCCACCCAGGGGCTGAGTAACGCTTAGACCGACCACCTACAAACCTTTGATCAAGCCTGAAGATGTGTTGGTGGTGGTGTGGGGGTGTGGTTGTAGTGGTGTGGTTGTGGGGGTGTGGTTGTGAAGGAGTTGTGATAGTGTGGTTGTAGGGCAGTAGGGGTGTGGTTGTGGGGGTCTGATTGTTGTTGTGTGTGTGTGTGTGTGTGTGTGTGTGAGAGAGAGAGAGAGAGAGAGAGAGAGACTATTGTTTGCATCAGCAACTCCCTCCCCCTTCTTAAATTTCCCATTTGGGTACAGTGATGTCTGTTGATGATTTGTTATGACGAAGGTAAACACTGTAAATTGTTCCGTAAGCACTACTCCACCTGTGAGGTTGCGTGTGGGGGAAAGTTCTTCTTCTTTCCTCTCGGTAAATGGAAGAGTCTTGTCGATGGTGGCGGGGTGACAACACTTCAGCTCGCCCGGGGTCAAAGTTCATATGGCTGGTCTCTTCCCTCCTGGTCATCCATCACACTTAAGACGAACTTAGTGTGATTAATCCACACTCCCTCTGGCGGCTGCTGGGGCGTAGTGATGGACAAAGTAAGGGAAAGAAAGAAGGAAGAGAGAGAGAGAGAGAGAGAGAGAGAGAGAGAGAGAGAGAGAGAGAG
This sequence comes from Homarus americanus, assembly GCF_018991925.1. Taxonomy (NCBI): domain Eukaryota; kingdom Metazoa; phylum Arthropoda; class Malacostraca; order Decapoda; family Nephropidae; genus Homarus; species Homarus americanus. The sequence continues at coordinate 88,647 of NW_024713619.1, read as the reverse complement.
AGAGATATGGGTCTCCAGTGGGGTCAAGTTTACGTCTTGCTGTGACGCTCAGTTTCAACCTCACGTCCTTGAGTCCGACCCCAGGCGCCGTGTGTGTGTGTGTGTGTGTGTGTGTGCTTAATTAAGTGCCACGATCTACCTGTGTGTCCACCATACTACTAATGACCATCACCTGCCCTCACTCACCTGTGTCGATAATAGATTAACCTGTTGTTTCACTTTCTCCTAATTGAAGTCATTAACAGCTAGTCAGTCCCTATAGATGGGTTGTATTGTATAGTGATAATTGAGGTGTATATAAACGATGTATGTTGTATTAATTAAAGAGTTACTGTATGTTCTCTAGGGTAATTATACTGAGTGGGGGGAGGGGGCTAGATTATTCAACTGTTGCATTATGGTAATTATTTGAGAGTAATTATTCATGCAGAGTCGTGTAACCCCCATTGAGTACGATGATTTAACCACTTGAGTACGATGATAATTCCTCGGGGTGCAATAAATTAGTCCATGGAGTAAGATAGCCACTTGAGTATGATGATTTAACCACTTGAGTACGATGATTTAACCACTTGAGTACGATGATTTAACCACTTAAGTACGATGATTTAACCACTTGAGTACGATGATTTAACCACTTGAGTACGATGATTTAATTCCTTGAGTACGATCATTTAACCTTAACAACACGGGCCACTTTACACTTAATAACCTTGGCATCTCCTCACAGCTGGTCGTCATAACTCCCCACAGATGGTCGTCATAACTCCCCACAGATGGTCATCATAACTCCCCACAGATGGTCATCATAACTCCCCACAGCTGGTCGTCATAACTCCCCACAGCTGGTCATCATAACTCCCCACAGATGGTCATCATAACTCCCCACAGCTAGTCATCATAACTCCCCACAGATGGTCATCATAACTCCCCACAGATGGCCAACATAACTCCCCACAGATGGTTGCAACTCCCCACAGCTGGTCAACACACAGATGGTCTCAGCACCACCTGGACTGGAGCACAACAACCCGGTGGACAAAAATACTCGATGAAATATGGCGGCCAGGCGTCGGAAGAGCTGTCCCCGCTGCAACTAATGACGTCATACCTTAGCCGGGTGTGATGACGGCCCCGCAAGAAGCATAACGTAAATACTAAATAACGAGAGTGCAGCATGGCGCAGAACGCAGTATGATGAGGGGCCCTGCACGGTGCGTTACGAGGGTATGGTGAGGGGCCTGTATGGTGCGTTACGTGGGTATGGTGAGGGACCTGTACGGTGCGTTACGTGGGTATGGTGAGGGGCCTGTAATGGGGTGTTACGTGGAAAGTGGTGAGAGGCCTGTATGGTGTTACGTGGGTATGGGTGAGAGGGCTCAAAGTGGTGCGTTACGTGGTATGGTGAGGGGCCTGTATGGTGTTACGTGGTGTGTGGTGAGGGGCCTGTAAGGAAAGTGCTATGGGTGGTGAGGGCCTGCACGGTGCGTTACGTGGGTATGGTGGAGGCCTGCATGGGGTGGGGCAAGCGTGGGTATGGCAGGAGAGGCCTGTATGGTGCAAGTATGTGGGTATAGAGAAATGAGATGGTGCGTTACGGGTAGTAGCAGAGGCCTGTATGGTGCATAACGTGGGATGATGAGGCCCCTGCACGGTGCATAAAGTGGTATGTGAGCATAATGTGAGTGAAGAAGAATATGATAAAGGAAGATTATTTCCGGGGAGGACAGATAAGGGGGAGAGAGAGGTGAGAGGCGGGGCAGGCTGTGGTCGGGTTAAATAGAGACCAACAATGTACCTGTGGTCTGTCTCTTATGGTCTCTAAAACTTTTCTTTTATCTCTGTCGAGGTACTACGTGCGGGAGAGACCCCGTCTCTCATTTTAGTTTTGTGAGAGATTTACGGTATATCTCCCCTCACATGTTGGAGAGACATTTGTACGTGTTCTCTCATAAACAAACAGCTGGGGAGAGAGATAAAGATAGTTTACCTTTCTTGTGCTGAGAGACAGGTAAGACTTTTGCAACAGAAGCTTAACCATTGTAGACGTGGCGACGTTTGTGTAAACGTTGAGTCACTGACAACGTTTGTGTAATCGTTGAGTCACTGATAACGTTTGTGTAAACGTTTTTAATCAGTGGCAACGTTTGTGAAAACATTGAGTCACTAAGAACGTTTGTGTAAACGTTGAGTCACGAACAATGTTTGTGTAAAAGTTTTGAATCAGTGACAACGATTGTGTAAACGTTGAGTGACTCTAAAACACTGAGAGAACGCGACAATTTTTCCTCCAAGCTGAAATAAAAGTGAGAATCGTTTTCCAGTCAGAAGAAACAAAAAGTTCCATTTGTTATTTTCACCCATTTTTTATTTATCCAACTTTAAAAAAACATTGTTGGGAGTCACAGAAAATATTGCCTCGTCATTGTTTACACGGCCCAACACACTAAACTCCCCAGTCTATGACCAGCAGGAGAAAAAGAACAAAAATACAAAAGAAAAGAAAACAAAGAGCCAAGCACAAGTTGAGTTTATTCAACTTGTAGTAAAAAAAAAAACACTTTTAGCCTCACCAGCACAAATAAAGGAGAATAAAAATATGAGGAAATAAAGTTTGAAGTAAAGTGAGGAAGAGAAAACAGGAGAATAAATCAACCTTTAGCAAGAGGAAGTGAGAGTTTGAATGTTGAGTGAAGGGAAGAATGTTCTCCCTGATGAATGTGACGGGGAGAAGAGGAGTAGGAGGGGAAGAATAACAAGGGAAAATGGAGGAGGTGGAGAAAAAGGGGATTACGAAAAAGAAGAAAACGGAGAAAGAGGTGAGGGAAAAGGAGGAGGAGGAGGAGGAGGAGGAAAAAGGGGGTTGACGAAGAGGAGGGAGAGGAAGGAGAGAAGAAAATGGAGGAAAAAACAGGGATGAGGAAATGAAGAAGAACAAATAACAAAGGAAGGACAAATATGAATAATCACACACACACACACACACACACACACACACACACACACACACACACACACACACACCAACACAACACCACCAGATCTCCTTCATTCATTACACACTTCAACCACCATCCAATTACCTCACACATCACACCACATCACACCACATCACCACCAGATGAAATTAGACCCATATGAGGCAGAAGAGAATAATTAAGATTGGCAATAAAGGGGGAAGAGAGAGAGAGAGAGAGAGAAAGAGAAAGGACTGAAGTTAAGATAGAGTATTGAAGGTGAAAGGAATCCATGAACAGGAAAATGATACCCTATAGAAAGTGTGTAAACTCAGTGGTTGAGTTTGTTATTTCAGGAGTGAGGGCAGATAGGCGGAAGGTATTGAATTAATGAGATTCTGAGGAGGTGGACGTCAATAGTGCACACGTGAAGAGGAGGAGGAGGAGGAGGAGGAAGAGGGGTTATTGGTGAGGGAATGGGTGGTATTTTAGGGGATAAAAAGGGGGAAATGTATAATGGTTGTAGTGGTGAGGGGAGGAGAGGATGGTGGTGAGGGGAAGAGGTTGGGCGGGCATCCTTTAGTTATATTATGTTACTACTACTACTACTACTACTACTACTACTTTTTTTAAACGTGGCCTCCAGCCTCCCCCAATAGCTACACCTTCGCCGCCATTTTATTACCTTAATATTAAATATCCTAATACATAAGTAGCTACCCTAGCTGTGTTGAGTTAGTTGAGCCGCAGATCTATGAGGCATTCAGTGACTGTTGCCTCATAGTCAATATCTGCAACTGTTGTCGGCTTTGGGGCCGATGCTCTCGTTCCCCTGAGGCAGAGCAAAGCCGACCGAAGGAGAGAGAAAGACAGTCTACATCTCATCCAGGCTGTAACATAACTTCTGGGCTGCTGCTTCTGTTCGGAGATCACCTCAGCGAGTCTGGCGTAGAAACATCTTGCACTTGGTCCCATCCCACCAGAGGTTGTGAACACCAGAGGAGTGAAGCTGCCTTGATCAACGTTCTGAATTCTCTCCCCGTATGCCCTTATCTTGTCGTTCTCGTTCCTCCTGTGTGCAGCATCGAGAGCTAAGTTACGGTGACATGCGGCCATGGGATTAAAAATCTTGATGTCGATGAAGGCTCGCTGTCCCCGCGTCCAGAATCCTCGAGCACTGACGTCCACACGGGCTTCTTTGGATGTGTTTGAAGTCCTACGTTGGAAAATCTCACCGTCCAATGGAAGGAGGGTCGGTTCTACCCTGACATCACGGCAGATTTCCTTCAACATATTTGCTGTGAGATCCCTTACTTCGTCATGCTACTTCATTGCATTTCCTAGGATAGCAGACCTTAACCTAATCAAAATTTATATTAACCATAACCAAAGAACCAAACATAAATTTAACCTCAACTTAACCTCAACTTTAACCAACTGGTGTATTATAAAACTCAAGATTGTTCTTCGTTATGTAAATACCTGGTGCAGGCGAGTAATTATTCATGAGGGCAAGAGGGGCATTACGGGGGAGGTACTGACGGCTGTTGACTCAGAATCTCGGGGAATATTTCCTCTCAAGTATGTGTCAGAAACTCCCATGATATTGTTTTATGAGTGAGTGTGTTTTAGTGGATGACTGCTGAGGTTCTTACTAGTAGTAGGAGTAATTTATACCCATTGTTAAGTTATGTGGAGGAGCTGTGATCTTTGTTGAGTGACTGACACTTTCTTCTGCTGGTCTTTGTTGTCTCGTAAATTAGTTTTTTATTATATCTATTTGTAAGTAAAAAGATAACAATATTATAATATTTTAGTTGTTGTGTAAGTTTAACAGTTTAAATGTTGAAGGTAAGACGGCAGGTAATAATAGTTAATTATCTTTTTTGCAGGTAAGTGAGTTAACAGCTCCTCGAGGGACAGTAACACACCACACCTGAGGTATCCCGCCATCATGTTTATAGACGTGACGTCACTGATCAGCTGACGGTGTGTTTATGATGGAACTTGTTGTAATACCAAGTGTTGTTTACCATAGTGTGTACTGGTCACAGTAATTTAGTGTTTGGGTGTACAGCTATACTAGGATGGTCCAGGGGAGGTTGGGATGTTTGATAACTAAAGACGTGATAAATAGCAGAAATAATAAGACCTAAGTTGGGGTTTAATATCAGTGAGTGTTGGTTTGGTCAGGTATTCAAGGGCCGCGAGCAGGTGTGGGGAAACTGTTGATTTGTTAGCGTTATCTACCACTAATTCAACTGATAGTGTTTTAGTTGGTCATAAGTTGTATCAGTTATCCGTCAACTATTCCAAGCCGAGTATTACAGTGGACACAACCTCATGTTAAACCAACTTTGCTCTGAATTTATTGTTAATTTAATTATTTATGATAAAAACCTTGTCATTTGAATACTTTGGTTATGTGAATAACAATTATAATCCTTTACCATTGTTGAACACTGGTTAATGAGGATTATTATTATTATTATTTCACTGCCCCATAAAAGTATATGAAAAAATAAATAAACAAAAGAAATACAATGATAAAATTCTCAAATGGAAATAAAAGTTGGGAATTTAATAACACGGTGGGTGAGCTGGGGGCACTAGGCTGGTTGTAATTGAAGACGCGATAGAATTTCTGTCCCGTTTAAAGCACTTGTAAATGAAGGTAGTTAGTGTGTGCTGGGTAATGGTACAGTAACGTCACTCTCCCCGTAACTATCCGAGGTCCTGGGACAACCGGCCTCACCAAATCTCATATATAGAAAAGTTATTTAATTCCGGGAACTTTTCGACGCTATTTCTGTTTCCTTGGTTAGATAAATATTCATCCTTGCAGAATATTGAATGTATCTCTAAAAATATTAAATATTTTTAACTTTGTTTATAAAGTAAATATCTAGTGTGTGTGTGTGTGTGTGTGTGTGTGTGTGTGTGTGTGTGTGTGGGGCCAACATGAACGAACTACTGTGACTGTATATTGTATCAAAGGTGAGAGAAAATTTATTTGTCTTTCATAACACACCATCAGCTGATCGATGACGTCACAACCAATCCTTCTATTGTGTTTTCCATGTTTGTGTGATTGTCCGTCTGTCCGTACGACTGTCCGTTTGCCCATCCGTACGTGTATGACTGTCCGTTTTGTCCGTCGACCCAAACGTCCCTCCATACGTCTATGAGATGTTCTTAGTTTATATGGCTGACGCCCGTCACCATACAGCTCCTCGTCACACTGGCTGTCAGCTGGGGAGTGAGTTGTCCTGGACGACCTCGCGCGGTGGTGCAACAGTCGCCGCTTGTCCGGATTTTTTTTGATCGATCCGCCATCTTTAATATAGTTTTGAGACCAAAACCATCGATGTTGTCTGTGTTTTCCCTGGATTGTTTATTACTATAAGGTAAGTGTCCGGGCCTTAGTGCGACACTTGTATGGTTTTAGTTGTTAGTTTAAGAAGACTTTTATTGTGTCTTTAAATTCCTCGCTTACTAAAGTGTTAGCCTCTGTCCCGCGCCTCGTGACGTAACCTCACCCACACAACACCTCCGTCCACATTCACCTGTGGTTATTTGTGGTGTCTCGCCCTACTGGTGGTTCACCCTGACGTCAGCTGGCTTACGGCCTCATAGCCCGGTGGACGACCCGACGTGTTTGGGTAACAACTCTGTATATCACTTACCTCGTTCTTGTGGGGATTTAACAACATTGTGCTTGATTTTCTCATGTAATTAATTCGTAAATCCTTCAGGGGATCTGTGAGTAAATCGTGTACGTCGCGTTTAGTTAGTGTCAGCCATTTAGACAGTTGGTAGTAATTATACCTCTGTTGTAGTGGTGAGTCTGAGGCTCTGAAGTCGTAGTGTTGTGCCTGGGTGACTGTGATACGACTGGCGGCCCCAAGGGAAATGTGGGCGGCGTCCTAAGTCAAGTTTAGAAAAGTTGGTGTCTTAAATTCAGCGACTGGTGTCTTATGAACCTTCCTGCCTGATGATACGTTTGTTATTTGAGCGCCTGTAATGTTGTAGTTGGTATTAGTGAGTTGTGGGTAAAATTTTCATCACTATATTCACTGGATCGTTAATCATTTCATTACCGGTGACTCGTGTAGTGGTGGTAGTTAGTGCAGTGAAGTACGTGTTAATTTATTGTTTGATGATGAAAGTTTCGGACGTGTAGTTTACAGCTGGTTGTGCTCAGCTGCACTAAAGAGGATGCTGGTGTTGGAGGAGGAATAATGAATAATGGAATTCCATGGTGGATAGCTGCCTGGAAAACCTGAAAATGCTTGGAATTTCATGTTGTGATTGTTAAGAAATACTTAGCAATTATCAACACTGATGATTTTTTTTAATTCGGCTACATAATATAGATATATACCCACAGGTTCACTATCGTTTCCATTAATGAATGTCACTAAACTCTTTGGTGTCTGTGTTATGTTTCCCGCACAGGATTGTACTATTGTTCCCAGGAAAAAAACCCCGAAGAGGTACTCGGATGGATCCTTTATCATCAGAGTAGCTTGGGGTCTTTGCGCTCCCGGGTGTCCCGAGAGATACACAGTGGAGACACGTGGCTCCTGGCTGCAGGTTTTGCTGTGGATTTAGATTTTTGTGAGGTACTGTAGGTCTTCTAGTCTTCCTTCTTCTGCACCCATGCGCACAGCTGTACACAGACGGTGGTAGGTTAGGTTAGGTTACCTTTCTGCTCTAATAGGTAATGTAAAATCAAAAACAAAAAGTCGTGTCGCGGTTTTGTACGAAATTAAATATAACTCGTGAAACACTATGAGAACCCTACAACAAGGCAGAGCGCACCAAAAGTTTAGCCCTTGGGCATATGTTCTCACCAAATTTCATTGTACACTCATAGTAAGAAAACAACAACACTAACTCGTTGACTTTGGATGGTACTTTGGGACAACTGTGGAAGGCTTCGAAGTGGTCCTGAGTGACACTGTTTTCAAAGTTGCCGGGTCTGGCGATACTGTACGTTTACAGGTGTAGCGTTCTGAGAGGTCCCCTTGTACAGTATGCAATGTACACGTGCATGTGTCTAGATTATTTTGTCAATACAGTAAGTACCAGAAAAAAACAAAGTAATGGAACTGAAGCAAAATTTGTTTAGAGCTAATATCATGATCCTGAACAAGAAAATGGAACTAACCTAACCTAACCTAACCTAACCTAACCTACATGTATTATTTTCTCTTATTTTTAACGCATATGTTGCAAAAGAAGTAACCTTGCCAAACCATCCAAACGAAGAGGTGTAATAATATTTTAAGGGAAACAATAAATTATTTTTCTTTATACGTTAATAAGTTTATGGTTTGTATTATTACATAAATCGGATTTGTCATGTACAATTATTTGCAAGTTATAAATTTTTGAGTAGCAATCTTATGACGCTTCTTCGTTCATCCGGCATCGATAGGGGACCAATAAAAATATATATTACTTTTTAATTCATTCCATTAATACATAAACGACTTAATACTTGCCTGGAAAGTTATGAAACATTGCCTGGAAAACCTGGAAAATTCTCTGGCATTTTTTCTGTTTTCTGAGACTCCAATGGTCAGGTTGTTGGTGAAGAAGTGGTAACGTGTTGAAGATGTTAACAAGGAGCGACTTAAAACAGTGTGGCTCTTGTTGTGTCACACCTCCTTGTTGACTTCACCTTGTTACTCCACCTCCTTCACCTGCCGAGTAACTGTCCTGGTGTCTACTTCTTTGTCACCTTCCGCAGTATAAAAGTGAGTGGCTACTTTCTTCGGCATTTCGTGACTTGTCTTTTGATTATATATTTTTTATGATCTTAAAATTGTCTTAGAGTTTTAACTTTTGTAATTATGTAACTTAACCTAACCAATATACATTATTATACAAATTTATCATCAGACGATTTTTTTAAGGATAAATTCGACTTTTTTTTTTCATTTCAAGAAAGGAAAAGTAATATGCAAATATCATTATCTTTTTATCACTTTCTCTCACAAACTTTTCAGTTTTTTATGAGTAACTGTTTTACTCTAAGACTCATGACGTTTAAGATTTTTTTTTACGTCACACCTTTTCCACTTTCTTCATTCTCAGGAAAACAAAGACTCGTTTATCTGTGTGTCGTCAGGCCGGAGTGATGGTGTGAGCTGTGTTGTTCCTTTGTCTCTCTCTCTCTCTCTCTCTTTATTTTTAATTCTTCCTTAATGAAGATGGATAATCGTGGGAAATAATAGAGAAAGGGAGAGAGAGAGAAGATAAAGAGAGAGGGTGGTGAGAGAGGTAGAGAAGAGATAGACCGAATGAGACAAAGAGACCAAAAAAGAGAGGATAAAGAGAAAGAGTGAGAGAGATATATACGCATGAACCCGTGAAAGTGAAGACCCAGGGCAGTTCGTCAGCTCAGGTATTGTTGGCTGACACTTAATAATGTATAAGACCTGAGGGTTAGAGCTCACTGGATGAGAAAAATAATGTATTAGAACCCAGACGCCTTGCGGGTGACCTGAGAACTTGATATTATTAAGGTTTGATAACTTGTTGCTTCGCCTAGATGGTTACCTGTGTGCGCTTGACAGGTGAGGAAGACTAAATAAGGTATTACAGGTGTGGTAGTGTTGATATAACTGAGGTGTAGTGTTTGTGTGGATAGTGTTAGGTGTAGCTTAAATGTTTATTATAATGTGTGAGTTTATTTATTTTTTGGAGGTTAGGTTCCAAGTGAAATTATTATATTCAATATGTTTTGATTTGTGACACACACGTAAATAAGGCAAAATGTTGAAGTATATAATCAGGGTCTGAAATGTGTGTCAAGGGAGCCTAAGTCTACCTGCTTAATATCACATGTTGTTTACTCTACTGCTCTGCTAAATGGCGCGGGTTTGAAAATAGTGATATGAACAAGAATTTTTTTTTTTGTCCTGTTGTAGTTTTACGATGTTTATCTTCACAATATCACAAATTACCTCGGAATGGATTTTTATTGGGCTGCTTAAGTTAGTGTTACTCAGAAACTACCTTAAGTGACCGTAGATGTAAAACTACTTTTAATAGGTGAAGAAGAAGACCACAACATTCACGACGATGCTGGCTAAATATGGCGAGTGTGACCCGGTAAATAATGCTGTTGTCACGTACTGTATAAAGCAAACAGAATGACATTGGAAGATGTTTGTTGGTAAAGTTTACTCTATATATTCCTATGTCTAGTCGTCCCTCGAGTTAGTGTTGACCATAACAGATGTAAACGTCCATAGATGAAAAACAAACAACAAAAATGACCAGTGGATATCCTAACTGGCAACTCACCGAACAAAACAAACGAGCATCATAAATAGTAATCCGCAACGGAGTTTAACGATTGATGGCGCATTTGGTTACGTTTTATGGCGTCCGACACACTGCGTCAGTCTGAGCTTTTCCAGAGCCACGAAAGAATAAACAGGCATGTAAAATTTATGCAACGAAGATCATAGATTGTGAATTTTTTTTGACGCTCAAATTAGAGTTATATATTTCACAACGAGACATATAAACGTATTTTGGTTCCAATTTCGAAGAATAGAGAAATTTTGTTATTTTTATTTTTGGTTTTTATGTTAATTCTTTCACTTCAGGCCACTTTAAACATTTTATTGAACTAACGCGAGAGGATTTGGTTTAGCAGAGAGACTCCCCGTACGCAAGGGGCTAAGGACCAGTGACCTAAAAGTTCTGTAGTCGTGATTTAACGAGGGTGACGCCTGAGGAAGGTGATGGTGCATTGTGATGGTGTAAATAATAGTGAATAATGTGTATATGGATAAATTAATGAGAAGTATTGGGGAATTAAATATAGAGCCTACAAAGTTAATCAGTGAATTAATAAATCAGTAATTAAATGAATGAAATGGATCCAAAATGAGAAAATAAAAGGATAAATAATTTTATAAGTAATGAAATAGACAAATAATAGAAATAAGTGAAACTATAAAATAATATATGTAAATTAATCGTTGAAAGTGTTATTAACTAGAAATAAAAATAGTTTTGTTTATAAATTAACATATAAATTAATTAACTAAATGACTATGAGTAAAGTAAACATAGTCAGTAAATTAATCGTGAAAATTAATTCCCATATCAAAGTCACAAGGCTGTAAGGGGACAGCGTAGGGGTTAGGTATTAGGGAGAGGGTTAGGTTAGGTTAGGTACTAGGGAGAGGGATAGGTTAGGTTAGGTTAGGTACTAGGGAGAGGGTTGGGTTAGGTTAGGTTAGGTACTAGGGAGAGGATAGGTTAGGTTAGGTTAGGTACTAGGGAGAGGTTGGGTATGTTTACTTTTGTCGTCGGTATAATAATGTTGGTACACGGTGAAGGTAACAGAGAGAGAGAGAGCTCCATCAGGGTGTGGTAAAGATGTGTCTGATTTATGATTCTCTTTTAGCTCGAGGATGTGGAGATTATAAAGTGTGCTGAGGGTAACGGGGCTGTGTGTGTGTGTGTGTGTGTGTGTGTGTGTGTGTCAGTGATGGCTGTTAAGGGTATATAGGTGACCAGGTGGTGTAGGTGTAGTAAACTTCCCTCACAGTCATAACAGCCATGCATGACATAATAACAGCCATACATTACATAATATCAGTTATTACAGCCATACATTACATAATAACAGTTATTACAGCCATACATTACATAATAACAGTTATTACAGCCATACATTACATAATAACAGTCATAACAGCCATACATTACATAATACCAGTTATTACAGCCATACATTACATAATAACAGTCATAACAGCCATACATTACATAATACCAGTTATTGCAGCCATACATTACCTAATAACAGTCATAACAGCCCATACATTACATAATAACAATTATTACAGCCATGCATTATAATAACAGTTATTACAGCCATACATTACATAATATAAGTCATAACAGCCATCATACATAATAACAGTCATACATTACCTAATAACAGCCATTACATAATAACAGTCATACATTACCTAATAACAGCCATTACATAATAACAGTCATACATGACATAATAACAGCCATTACATAATAACAGTCATACATGACATAATAACAGCCATTACATAATAACAGTCATACATTACCTAATAACAGCCATTACATAATAACAGTCATACAGACATAACACACCGCCTCTCTCTCCACATTTATATCGTATTTCTCCATTATAAAAGATTTTATTACTGTGGCCGATCATTTCATTTTGTTTTATGTAACTTTATTAAATCGTACAGCGGCCATGTTCCCTTATAATGTATTTTATTGTGAAAAGCAATTTTGTTGTATTGCGCTGTATTGATCTATTTTGTATCACCCTGGTGTACGGGATGATGTGTGTGTTGTATGATGTATGGACGGGGTATGTCTGTGTGTGTCCAGGATGTGTGTGTGTTGTATGATGTATGGACGGGGTATGTCTGTGTGTGTCCAGGATGTGTGTGTGTTGTATGATGTATGGACGGGGTATGTCTGTGTGTGTGTCCAGGATGTGTGTATGTTTGTATATTGGTCGTTGTATAGTGGGGGTATGTTTATATGTTTGTTTTATGTGTCCAGACTGATGTGTATATGTTGTGTGTATGCGGTGGATGTGTTGCATATATGTTGTCTGTATTAAGTATGTTTAGTGTTGTATGTATGCGGTGGATGTGTTGCATATATGTTGTCTGTATTAAGTATGTTTAGTGTTGTATGTATGCGGTGGATGTGTTGCATATATGTTGTCTGTATTAAGTATGTTTAGTGTTGTATGTATGCGGTGGATGTGTTGCATATATGTTGTCTGTATTAAGTATGTTTAGTGTTGTGTGTATGCGGTGGATGTGTTGCATATATGTTGTCTGTATTAAGTATGTTTAGTGTTGTATGTATGCGGTGGATGTGTTGCATATATGTTGTCTGTATTAAGTATGTTTAGTGTTGTATGTATGTTTGTCTGGTATATTGCGGTAGTCACCATGTAAGACGTGTTGCAGGATCATGCACAACAGCCACGCTATAATATCAATATTACCGGTGTTGCACATGATCATGAACGGTGTTGCACAAGGTCATGCTCGGTGTTGCACTAGGTCATGCTCGGTGTTGCACAAGGTCATGCACAACACCAATCATTATCAACTATTATTTTTCACTGGCGACAATTGGTATTTAATGAACCAATAAATATTATCTCCTGTAATACTATTTTAATATTGTCAACCCGAGAATTATTGTTATTGAGCTTATCGTTAAATTTTTATATTGTTAATAAACGAGTGAAATAAAAGTATGTCTGCCTGTCACACACACACACACACACACACACACACACACACACACACACCGGAGAGAGAGATAGAGAGAGAGAATACCTCATCAGGTAAATCACCCCCCCCCCTCCAGTATTTTTTCCTACTCCTTCATTCATTAACAAACGTAAGAAAAATATAATGAGATTCACTTATGTTCCGCTTTTATTTAATTATTTTCTCTTTGATTTTTTGTTTATCCTTTTTTGTTTTGTTTCTCTGTTGTTGTCAGGAATTACGTAGGTCTTTCTTCTGTCAGCTGATGAGAAGGGATTTATTGACCTTTATCGTGTCGGCTGATCTTATGGTTTCTGAGAGTTTGGGTGACATTGATGTATATGATGAGGGTATTGATGATAGTGTGTGTGTGTGCGTGTGTGTCTGTCAGTCTGTCCGTCCGTCCGTTCGTCCGTCTGTCTGTCTCTCTGTCTGCCTGTCTGTATGTATGTCTGTATGTATGTATGTATGTATGTATGTATGTATGTATGCATGGATGTATGTATGTCTCTCTCTCTCTCTCTCTCTCTCTCTCTCTCTCTCTCATTCTTCTGTATTTTCTTAGATTATAGGGACACGGCGTTACAGTCCTTTAGATTATAGGGACACGGCGTTACAGTCCTTTAGATTATAGGGACACGGCGTTATTGTAACTTTACTGTTTGAGAAATTCAGTGTGGAGTACACAGTATACGCCAGGTACAGTCTCCTTCACTAGTGCGTTTACAGAGACTCGTCATATAAACGTTCCACAAATCATTATCTTTGAGATATTTGTGTTAATATTGTTTTAATTGGATTCCATTAATAGGTTTACCATTGCAAGTTTCCTTCTGTTGAATGTAGACAAAGACAGCACTGCCACACTGCACAAAATCTGACGAGCCCCTGTAAACGCGCTAGTGAAGGGAACTGTACCGTTCATGACCCATACAGTGTATTTGTGGTCACTTATGTGTATATACTGAGTTATTTTTTGTATGTTTTGGACCATTGTATTGATGTTCGTTAGCTGATGATACTACTACTAATACTACTACTAATAATAATAATACTAATGATAATAATAATGGCCATGTTCGTCATCCTTGTGGTCTAGGAGATAGGAGGGAGAGTCGATAGGTAGGTGGGAGGGGGGAAGGAGTGATGATGGATGGGTGGGTAGGTGGGAGAGAAAGAGGGAGGGAGAGTAGATAGGTAGGTGGGAGGGGGGAAGGAGTGATGATGGATGGGTGGGTAGGTGGGAGAGAAAGAGGGAGGGAGGGTGGGAATTTATGGTTAAATTAGAGGCAGGTCGACCCAGGGTAGTGTCATAAAGCAATTTATTACTACTAGACTCAGCTCTGTGTGTGTGTGTGTGTGTGTGTGTGTGTGTGTGTGTGTGTGTGTGAACTATGTACAGTACGTATAAACATAGTACTTATACATTAACTTATCTTTTTGCTATTGTTTTTTTTTATAAATATGTTGTGTCAATGTTCAGTTTGTCAAAATTTTCATCAATTTTGTCACTGGATGTCGCATATGGAACCCTGAAGCCTTATTGTTGAAGCCTGAAGCCTTATTACTGAAGTGTGATGGCTTATTATTGAAGTGTAAAGCCTTATTACTGAAGCCTGGGTCCTTATTACTAAATCCTGAAGCTTTATTACTGTAGCTGAAAACCTGATCAACATGTTTATAAAATATTCTGAATAAAATGGTAAAAAAGGACTTAATTTTTCATCACATTTTCAATATTCATCCAAATGATTAATTAGTGTAAAGGCTCAGGGAAGACTTTTATCCTCGCCACATTAAACAGATTTTAAAATGATTCATCGAAATTCTCCACCAAACATATTTCATCATGACGTCAAAATGAGATTAATTTATATTAGACTTTCATGAGGTTGTGCATGACTACTGGCCGAGGTGACCTTTGTGGGGCTGTGAGGTAACCTTTGTGACGCTGTGAGGTGACCTTTGTGGGGCTGCTGATGTGACCTTTGTAACGCTGTGAGGTGACTTTTGTAACGCTGTGAGGTGACCTTTGTGACGCTGTGAGGTGACCTTTGTGACGCTGTGAGGTGACCTTTGTGGGGCTGTGAAGTGATCTTTGTAACGCTGTGAGGTGACCATTGTAATACTTTGTGTGATTATTGCCGTAATATTGTATATATGTTTTGTTTGTAATTCTCTCTCCTTCCTACCTCTCACTTCCCTCACCATGCAACTTCTCCCTCATCCCTCATAACTCGCTGCTGCTACTGTTGCAATGAACCAGCAACGTTGCAATCTCGATCCTTAACTCGATCACACACACACACACACACACACACACACACACACACACACACACACACATACATGTACATATTTCACTCGTTACTTGTTTTTGTATGTACTTATTCTGTCCGTCATTAATCTTGGGCGACTTAGTGGGTGCCGGTGGAGAGGGCGGGAGAGAGAGCGGAAATGGGTTGGAGAGGGCGGGAGAGAGGGTGGAATATGGTGGAGAGGGCGGAAAGGGCAAAGGGGGTAGTGGGGGGCGAAAAGGATAAAAAGAAATAAGATGGAAAGTACAAAGGCGATGGTGAGAGAGAGAGAGAGAGAGAGAGAGAAGAGAATTATCGCTGGCAAGGAGAGATAACACCAAGCACTATGTGAGTAATTGAAATTGAGAGAAGATGAGGTTAGTACAACGACTTGATGGTGGGCAAGTTCCAAGGCGTGGAGATGGGGCAAATTGGGGGGGGGCGGAGGCAAGTGGAGAGATGGGCAAGTGTTGGGGGGCGTGAGGGCAAGTGGAGAGATGGGGCGTTGGGGGGCGGAGGCAAGGAGAGCCAGGCGTTGGGGGCGTGAGGGCAAGTGGAGAGATGTAGGGCAAGTGGAGAGGAAAGTTGTCAGAGGGATAAGATAGTTGTTAACACACACACACGCTACTACTCATCTTGGCTCTCCCTTTTCCTGATCCAGTGGTGCAAGTGTTGCAACGACTGGGGGGGAGGAAGAGTTGCAATGGACTGCCGATAGCCCAGTTTGTTGGGTTTCGCCTTAGTAGCCTGTCCATCAGGCATTGCCTTCGTCTGCCGGTGTAGTCGTTGGGTTCCCATGGTAGTCAGCTCTTCCGCCTATACCGCCGTTGGGGTCTTGTTAAAGCTCTGTAAGCATGTCTGCCTGATGCGGGGCTCCACCGCAGATTTTTCGTTCGGGGTTTACTCCCGTAGCCTTATACCTCCCAAGATTAATCCGCAAGGCAGCGGTACAGTGGTTGGTAGGCACCAGGACGTGTCCACATGCCGGTGGGCCTATGCACCGTTCCTCTGGGGCCCACTGCTACTCCGCAATCCCCTGCTGGTCTAGCCTGGGCTCACGGGACACCCAGTTACCGTGTGTTGCCACGAGGAGGCACAGCAGGAGTCTTAATGGTGGAGAGGCTGTGTACTGGCAGGGGAGGACTTATGCAATTTGCTTCCCTGTTCACCACGAGGGTTAGCCAGCGGCGATAGCTGATAGCAAGCAAGCAATGCTTTCACCTTAACACTAACATAATTCTGCAACACTAGATGCATTACACCACCCTGCACACACACACAGACACACACACACACACCAGAATATAGTGTAGCCTCCAGGTGAGGTCCGTCTGTGTAATGATGGTAGCGGTGGACGAGAGGAGGCAGTATAGTACAAATGGTTAATTGGTTGACACAGGTGACCACCACCATCATTCACCACCATCACCACCATCAGTATTATTCACTACCACCATCCCTGCCTCCACCACGACCAGTATCTTTTAATATTCACGTAGTTGAGTGTTAATACAGGTGGGGCCGATGACTGGCTCTCACCAAGCTGTAAGAGGGAGGGACTTCTCTCACTAGAGGCCGCTATACACACTCTCAATCGCTCAAGAAGAAAAATATAAATGGAATGTTAAAGTTTTCAGAGTGAAACAACTGACGCCTCCCCCCGCCCCCCCCCGCTGTCTCTTTCACGTCGAGGCTCAAAGGTGGTTGGCGTCCCCCAGAGAGCTACTGTAGTCCCGCCTCTGTTTTATCTTTTATAACACTAACTTCCCCCTGTATTGTACTGCTGGTGGTGATGTACTGATATACGACTCTAGCAGGTGTGTGTGTGTGTGTGTGTGTGTGTGTGTGTGTGTGCGTGTGCGTGTAATAATAATAATAATAATAATAATAAACGGTTTATTAATAGAGTTGCAGCCGGTGGCTGAAAATATACAGACTTACATTTGATTTAGACATATTGATATAATGTGCATATGTGTGTGTGTGTGTATGTGTGTGTGTGTGTGTGTGTGCGTGTGTGTGTGTGTGTCCATATTCTCTGCTCTGAGGCGAAGGTTCTAAACACAGCCAACATGAGGTGGTGCTCCCCTCTCACCGGCTTCCGTCATAAGGTGTGATGAAGGTTGACGGTTGAGATATATAATAATGAATGATGACGGGAAGGAGAACGCCACGTGAACGATTAGCCGCTGATATAAGTGAACGCAGGTCGCCGTTCACCTGACTAAAGAAATGATGAACGAGAGTGTGGAAGTTTCGGGACGCCTTGGATATTACCGGTAAGAAGAAGAAGAAGAAGCGGAGAATCAAGAAGAAATGGCGAAACACGAAGAAGTGAAGAAAGAAGAAGAAAAAGAAGAACGGTAGATAGACAACACAAAATAAACTTAGCGTGTAGAGAACGGGAAGCATGGGTGAGGAAGCTGTGAGGCATTATACCGTATCAACTCTGGAAGTATGATTGATTCTCTTGCCTCTTGAGTGTTTGGGGTGAAGAAGAGGAACACCAATGAAATAAATATAGACATAGGTGAAAAAGTAAGAAAGAGGAGACAAAAAAGAAAGCAAAGAGAAGGGAAAAAGGAAGTAAGTAGAAAGAGGAAGAAAAAAGAAAGCAAAGAGAAGGGAAAAAGGAAGTAAGTAGAAAGAGGAAGAAAAAAGAAAGTAGAAAGATGAGGGAAAAAAAGGAAAGTAAGAGTAGAACGAAAATGGAAAAGGAAAGGAGTAGGAAGAAAAAGAAAGTGATTGTAGAAGAAATTCGACAGAAGAGGAATACTGAAGAAAATAAAGAAAATATCCAAAAAATAGAAGAAGAAAGAAAGCAGACAAGTCGAGAGAAAGTAATCAGAAAGCCAGGAGAAAGTTATAACCATGGAAACACAGTGAAAGTGAGAGGCAACGGTAAAGGAAGAATAGACCAAGAACTGATGATGCATATACACGTGAAAGACATAATAAAGGAGGAAAGGAGGAGGGGGAAGAATAGGAAGAGGAGAAGAATAGACAGAGGAGAGGAAGAATAGGAAGAGTAAGATAAGAATAAATTACACGGAGAAAAAGGAAATGAGAGAGGAAGAGAAGGAAGGGTTAGGGAGAGAATGAGGTTAATGAGAGAGAGAGGGAGAGAGAGAGAGAGAGACAAAGAGAGAGAGAGAGGATTAAAATGCAAATAAGAAAGGTTTTAAACTAAGATTATTTGGCTGCCCATTAAGGTCAAGGAGGTGGGGGTGGACCAGGTGTAAATATTGTGGCTCTGTTGGTGATATAAGTAGACATAGGGAGACACCTTGGTTATATTATAGGGATAGATAGGTAGAGAATTTGTTAATACTATAGGCAGAAATAGGTAGAAATTGTGTTATAACTATAGGCAGAAATAGGTAGAATGTATTAATACTATTGGTAGAAATAGTAGAGATTATGCTCACAGGTAGAAATGGGTAGAGAATGTGTGAATACTATAGGCAGAAATAGGTAGAAAATATAGAGTACCTCAACCTTTTAACTGAATAGCGACAGGAGTAAGAATTCTGAGTTGGTCCAACATATTTTAAGTACAACAGGTCATGAATTCTAGGGGGAGGGGGGGGACTCTAAGATTGTGAAATATATGTTACGGAGGAGAGAGAGAGAGAGAGAGAGAGAGAGAGAGAGAGAGAGAGAGAGAGAGAGGAAAAGAGAGAGAGAGAGAGAGAGAGGGTCTAGGTTGGACATAAATTGAGAGAGCATTTCAGGGTGTTGTGGTATTGTGGTGGAGGAATGGGTGAGGGGCAGGAGGGGTGGTGTTGGGGTGGTCATGTAGGGAATGTTAGAGTATAAGAGGGAGGGAGAGAGGGAGGGAGTGGAGGCTGCATCTGGGCACTCTCAAATAGTCAGAATCAGATTTCATTTTAATTTCCTGGTTATTTTGACAACAATATTTCTGGTTCACGTTAAGATGGTTGATGACGTCATTCGCTATAAAAGTCTTAATGGACGCCGCCTGAGAGACAACACTAGTGGTAGACTGAGAGACAACACTAGTGGTAGACTGAGAGACAACACTAGTGGTAGACTGAGAGACAACACTAGTGGTAGACTGAGAGACATCACTAGTGGTAGACTGAGAGACAACACTAGTGGTAGACTGAGAGACAACACTAGTGGTAGACTGAGAGACAACACTAGTGGTAGACTGAGAGACAACACTAGTGGTAGACTGAGAGACAACACTAGTGGTAGACTGAGAGACAACACTAGTGGTAGACTGAGAGACAACACTAGTGGTAGACTGAGAGACAACACTAGTGGTAGACTGAGAGACAACACTAGTGGTAGACTGAGAGACAACACTAGTGGTAGACTGAGAGACATCACTAGTGGTAGACTGAGAGACAACACCAGACATCTTCACTACCACAACATCAGACACTCAACATCACCATAGAAACAGAAACAGAAACAAGGGCAGAATAATCTAACAGTGTTTACGGCGCCTCACCTGGGCCACACGACAACAGTGTTTACGGCGCCTCACCTGGGCCACACACAACAGTGTTTACGGCGCCTCACCTGGGCCACACGACAACAGTGTTTACGGCGCCTCACCTGGGCCACGACAACAGTGTTTACGGCGCCTCACCTGGGCCACACGACAACAGTGTTTACGGCGCCTCACCTGGGGCCACACGACAACAGTGTTTACGGCGCCTCACCTGGGGCACACGACAACAGTGTTTACGGCGCCTCACCTCCACACGACAACAGTGTTTACGGCGCCTCACCTGGGCCACACGACAACAGTGTTTACGGCGCCTCACCTGGGCCAAACGACACAGGTGTATCAAACACTAATAATTCTGTAAATAATAATAATACTCACCAGGAAGTGAAGGTCAGGTGTTGTAAAACTAAATAATTATATTTGTGTGTGAAGACGTGTTGATGAGGACAGACAGACAGTGAACATTATACACCACACGACACTGGTGCGGGGATTAATGTTATTTTATTCTCCCTTACAAACCCATTTAGTCCAGCCAACACCCTCCTCTTCTACTCCACTCTCTTCCCTCACCCAAACTTTAATTAACACCTGTGATGAACATTCCAGGTAATTAAGAGTCTTTCTGTTCACCTGTTCAGTCTACCTTTATCAGGCTGCTCCTGACCGCCAGCAGACTGAATAATGTATTAACTGAGACCCACGACAACACCTCCCATTTGGTGTATGTCAGTACTCAAGGTGCTGTTGAAACACATGGCGGAGTGTTTGTGTGTGTTTCTTTGTGTGAGTCTCATATAAACAGGAATTATTTGGGTTAACTAATGACAAAAAAGTTAGTTCAGGCAGAGATATTTATATTGTATAACAGGTAAAGTAGATCAGGTGTTGTTGATGTTTTGGTTTACTATTTAGTGAATATAATAAAGTTTACTGAGCTATAAAACACGAGCCTGGGGAGGGCCTCAAGCGACGGACCAGAATACGGACCAGAGAAACAACTTGAGCTGAGACGAAGGGAAGTGAGTTGACAACCTTATTGACGGAGCAAACCTTCCCGGAGGTGAGTCTTGGCCGCCACCCAGCTACCGTACGTGGCCATGGCGCCCTGCTACCGTACGTGGCCATGGCGCCCTGCTACCGTACGTGGCCATGGCGCCCTGCTACCGTACGTGGCCATGGCGCCCTGCTGCCGTACGTGGCCAAGGCGCTCTACTACCTGCTGTACGAGGTCATGGCACCCTGCTACCTGCTGTACGAGGTCATGGCACCCGTCTACCTCTGTACGTGGTTATGGTGCCCTGCTACCTGCTGTAGGTGGTCATGGTGTCCCACTACCTGCTGTACGTGGTTATGGTGTCCCACTACCTGCTGTACGTGGTTATGGTGCCCTGCTACCTGCTGTACGTGGTCATGGCACCCGTCTACCCCACGTGGTTATGGTGCCCTGCTACCTGCTGTACGTGGTTATGGTGCCCTGCTACCTGCTGTAGGTGGTCATGGTGTCCCACTACCTGCTGTACGTGGTTATGGTGCCCTGCTACCTGCTGTAGGTGGTCATGGTGTCCCACTACCTGCTGTACGTGGTCCTGGTGCCTTGCTATTTGCTGTACGTGAACCTGGTCCCTTGGTACTGTAAGTGAGAAGTACTCTTAAAGAATCACGGCCCAGGGTTTCAGAGCTTCCCCTTGTATTTATACATTTTACTCCCCTCCCCAAGAACGTATCTGGACAAAGTTCCCCTCACCCCCGCCATTTTTTCCCTTTTCCTCCCCTCCATAAGAGAAACTTTGTCCCCTGTACACCAGAGTGGTCACCGTGACAAATCGAGTCACCACTCCCGTGCTGCCGGGGAAATTCCCTAAAACCGTACAAATGGTGTTACAAGTCATGAGATCACGGGGAGAAAACAAGTCTCGCTCTGTTACGTTGGTACTTTCTTCCTCCTGCTGGTACTTTCTCTTCTCTCACTGCTGATACTTTCTTCTTTTTATGTTACTTTCCGCTCCTCCAGCTCTGTGTTGTGTGTGTGTGTGTGTGTGTGTGTGTGTGTGTGTGTGTGTGTGTGTGTGTGTGTGTGTGTGTGTGTGCCCGCTAGAGGGGTGAATGGGACAGGCGAGGGTGAGGTAATGGACGATAATGGGGATTGATATGGTAATGTATGTGGTAAAGAGGCCCCATTAAGTGTTAAATGGGGGAGAGTGGTGTGGTAATGGGTGGTAATGGGCCAAGGGGAGGGTAATGGGGAGGGTGTAGTAATGGGCGGTAATGGGTGAAGAGGAGGGTAAGGTAGAGAAGAAAATAGTTCAAGTACTGAATGGTCGTAACGTACATACATACATACATACATACATACATACATACATACATACATACATACATACATACATACATATACATACATACATACATACAGTCCCCAGCAACAGTAGCAGGAGGAGGAACCGCAAGGCACAGGGCCAGAATCATGAGGTAAAAACAATGTAACACCGGCACGACACCTGTAAACCTTACCTGATATTACCTGTCCCTTCACCTCATTACGTAATGGACTCAAGGCGGGTTTTTATTACATCTTGACTATCAACTTAATGACTATTGAGAAGAAGAAAACACCTGTATGGGTTATTTAGTATTACCTGAATTTTACATGATACGTGAAGTTTAATAATCTGGGTTAGGTTAAGTTAGGTCAGGTTAGGTTAGGTTAGGTTAGGTTAGGTTAGGTTAGGTTAGGTTAGGTTAGGTTAGGTTTAGACGTGACTTTAAAAACCCCGTTAGGATAGTGTCTTGAAATGTATAGATTATTTTACCATGTAGTTTAGGATGGATAAGGAAATTTTGATTGGGAAAGAGATAATTACTTTCCCCTGTGCCAATTCTCCGGACACATGCTGAAGGACATATAATAACGTCAGATTCTCAGCCACAAAAACCTGTCTCAGTACAATTTTTATAAGGTGTTGGTGTGAAAGCGACCCACGACCAGACATCACGACACGTTGGGGTGGAGGGTAAGGGGTTGGAGTGGAGTGGAGTGGAGTGGGGTTGGGGGTTTGGGGGAGGTTATGTAAACAGTTGAAAGGTACTAACATGAAGGTAAGAATGACGACCCATAATGAACTGTTCACGCGATACATAATACCTTTTTCGCCTGGCATGCTTAAAAAAAAAAGAGGGTATTTCTGCTCAAACACGAAATACCACGGAGGATTATCGCCCTGTCTGCTTCGTGGTCATATTGTCACGAAATAAACTGGATTGTTGTGGGGGGGGTTTCGTACTCTGATTAATTATTAACCTTGTATACAAAATATTTCCACGACAACACGAAGGAGTAAACATTCCCAAACGTCTTTTTAATAATTGTCTAGGTGGAAGGAGGTAGTTAGTGTTCTTACCTGTGTTGTAAGTTTTGTGGGTCTGTAATTACCAGGATTCAGGTGTGTAATGAACCACTCGGTGTGTCATTAGCCACCCGGTGTGTCATAAGCCATCCAGTGTGTCATGAATTGACTTGGTGTGACAATTTTACCTGTCCTAGTTGTTGTTGTCTTGTAATTAACCTGTCTGAGCCCCCGTGACCTTACTCGTGTTGATCTTGTGGTGTGCGTGTGCGGGGTGTGTGTGTGTGTGTGTGTGTGTGTGTGTGTGTGTGTGTGTGTGTGTGTGTGTGTGTGTGTGTGTGTGTGTCTGTTTGTCTGTCTGTCTGTCTGTCTCCTGTTTGCCTGTCGTTCGATCTCTGTCTGTCTGTCTATTTCTCGGTCTGTCTGTCTGTCGCTGTTTCTGTCTCTATCTATCGGTCGGTCTCTGTCGCTCGGTCTCCGTCTGTCTATCTGTCTGTCTGTCTCTCAGCACCGTGTAATTCCCTCCCTCAGAGACCATTACGGTGATTAACGGACACATCTTGGTGGCTTTCCGCGTTCCTCCACTTCACACCTTTTTCTCTCACTTCACACGACTCCCTGTGTCAGGTGTTTGTGGTACCAGGTGTTTGTGTTGACAGGTGTTTGTGGTGCCAGTTGTTTGTGTGTCAGGTGTTTGTGGTGTCAGGTGTTTGTGTGTCAGTGTTTGTGGTGCCAGGTGTTTGTGTGTCAGGTGTTTGTGTGTCAGGTGTTTGTGGTGCCAGGTGTTTGTGTGTCAGGTGTTTGTGGTGTCGTGTATGTGGTGCCAATGTGTTTATGGTGCCAAGTGTTGGTGATGTCAGGTGTTTGTGGTGGTGTTTGTGGTGCCAGGTGTTTGTGGTGTCAGGTGTTTGTGGTGCCAAGTTGTGGTGTCAGGTGTTTGTAATGTCAGGTGTTTGTGGTGCCAGGTGTTTGTGGTGTCAGGTGTTTGTGGTGTCAAGAGTTTGTGGAGCCAAGTGTTTGTGGCGCCAGGTGTTTGTACAGCACCTGTGCGTACCACGTGTCTGTGTGTACACGTGTGGAGATGATCACTCAACACCGTAACGCTTGGAGGAACACCACACGAGAAGGTGTCAATACTTTCGAATTTGCCCAACTGCATACCGAGGCAGACAAACTCTAGGGCCAGAAAGACGCTGCCGCAGCCCCTCCCACACTAGATGTAGCCCACCACACGTGGACGACCCTGCCGGTCCCGTATCGGCGTCTCTACTCACCTCAGAGTTCACCAACGAAGATGATGTCAGAAATAACTCATATCACTCTGTTATCGCTGGATGATCGTTATACTTGATTCCAATTGACAGCAAAAGTAGTAATACGTTAGCTTGTGTCTACTTATGTATGAGACTATGTGTTCTGCTATGTATGTGGATGTTTACATATGTATATCTTTCTGGTAAATACAAACATGAAGAATTATTATGTATTTTTTAATACAATTGCGTATGAATATGTAAATGTGATGCTAAATAAGATGCTGAAAATTGCTATTTACAGTGAGGTCATTTTTAAAAGGCTCTAGGCGGCCATTTAAGACGGTAAATATGTGGACAGGAGTATTACATGTGTGGGGACATATGAATAAATAAACACTTAAGAAGATTAGAATACGCGGATCACCTGAAGATTAGTCACCCAGTTTATTTCGCTCGTAGATTAACCCCCTTATCGCTACCTGGTGGGGTAGGGTTAGGTTATGCCAGGGTAAAGGTAGTTATCTTAGCATTAGGTTAACACTAAGTGAGGTTAGTTTAGTATTAAGGTGAAGCAAACTGGGGTGCCTAATCTTCACGTCACCCCCTCGCATCTCTTGATTAATTACGAGAACTCTTAGCGAATATGAAGTTAGTAATTAGTTGAAGTACTCGTCTTATTGACCTACTCAGAGGTAATTGGTGGCAGTGCCTGCATCTACTTACTGGTGAGAGCTGATCAGGATTTTTTTTTTTCATCATTATTGTGTAATGTTTGAGGAAGGAGATAGTTTATTCCACTTATTACTTGGAAGTTGATCAAACAGTTTACTTTACTTACCATCAATTGTTTTAGATAATATTCCTTTCAGTTAATTTACTTTAATTATCACTAAATATTTCAAACTGCTGATTTTTTCCTTTTATTACTAAATATTTTAATCAGCTATTTTTCCTTATTACTAAATGCATTGATAACTAATTATTTTGTTCTTTTTACTAAATATTCCATCAAGCTACAAATTTCCCTTTATTATTGAGAGAGAGAGAGAGAGAGAGAGAGAGAGAGAGAGAGAGAGAGAGAGAGAGATAACACACACACTCGCCTCAATAATTAAGCCATATCTTGACGGACCTACTGTACTGTACTGTACTGTACTGTACTACACTGTACTGTACTGTGCCATCAAGTCAGGGGCCACCACCAAGCACCTGCCCCGGTAATAACCAATTAACTTTCCTTATCTCAGAGCGAGGAGTTTGTTCAGGTGTGAAGAGTCACTCTACTAGTGGAGTCCACACACACACACACACACACACACACACACACACACACACACACAGTCATCCACCTGAGAGAGATGGTCTTAAGTTATCTCAGCGGCGTCATAATGAAGACTGTCTCTGAGGGAGGAGATAATTGTGGCAGAGATGTGCTCTCTTGTCTATAACTTGTGGTTCTCTTGTTAGTGTTCCAAACTCTTCAGACTTGAGGCTGGTCCTTATATCGTGGTGTCCCGAGGTCCTTTATGGAGGTCTCAGATCCTCACACGATCCTGCAGCTTCATGAAGGAACCCACTGAGGTCCTTCACCTGTTGTGGTGATCATCAGAGTTGTTTTGTTTACCTGAGGACTTCACCTTCACCTGTACACGTCAGCACCGCCAGACTCACCTGGTGTTTACCTGTCTTTTATGGCGTCTTCCGTGCCTGAGGGAGACGCTAATAATATCACCACAGGAACTTATCGCTGCCAGGACACTGACCCCATGCCCCAGAGACACATACACGTTCCCATCAAAATACAACGTTGCCAATAACACTAACACGACAAGACGTAAAGATGCTATATCTAGGTGACCGCAGTAACCAGGTGGCCGCAATAACCAGAATGGCTGCAATAACCAGGTGGCCGTAATATCCAGGTGGCTGTTAGTGAGAGTGGCACACATTACGAGGTACATTTTATCGTGTGGTGTTTATAGGTGAACTTGGCCGGTCCCTTCCTTCCTTCCTCACCAGTTGTTGATGGCGAACATTAATGGTAATTATACAGTGTAGCAGAGAGAGAGAGAGAGAGAGAGAGAGAGAGAGAGAGAGAGAGAGAGAGAGAGAGAGAGCATCAACCAGACAGTCATACAACCAAAGGAAAAGAATCAGGCAGATCGGCAGAGACAAGGGAGAAAGAAAGAAGAAAGAGAGAGAAAAGACAGAGAGGAAAACGATAGGAAAAAATTGTGTAATATATAACGACAGAGACACAGACAGACGCCTAAAGGAAAATATGGCTAGTGAACCAGAAGACCAGGGCCCGCAGAGGGCAATGTTAAAAAGTAACGAGAAATATTGAAGGTGAAAGGTGTGAATGAAACACAAAAGAGAGGGTAGAAATTGGGCTAATGGGAGAGGCAGAGGAGGGAGAGAAAAAGGAGTAAAAAAAAAAGAAAGGAGAGAAGGTATTTAAATAAATGGGGAGAGAGGAGGTGGATGGGACAAATTTAAAGGAAAGAGAGAGAGAGAGAGAGAGTTGGGTAAATGAGAGATTATTTAGTAGTAAAGAAGGGAGACGGAGAGAGAACAATAAAAAGATGGTGGGGTATAAGGACAGAGGAGATGAGAGGGAGAGAAAGAGAGGGAAGGAGAGAGGGAGGGAAGGAGAGAGGGAGGGAAGGAGAGAGGGAGGGAGATAAATTAAAAGAAAAAAACGAAGATTGTTAGATCAGTATTATAGGAAGTGGAAGGGAGAGGGAGATAGGGAGAGAAGTAAAAGAGATGAGAGAGGTGGGAGGAGATTGACAGGCGAGGAGAGGGTCACTGCACCGACCATGTGGAAATGTGAAATGTGATGATGGTGTGGAAGGGAGAGACTGAGAGAGAGAGAGAGAGAGGTAGAGAGGGAAGGTAGTGAGAGATATAGAGGGGAGGTGCAAGGGAGGCAGTGAGAGATATAGAGGGGAGGTGCAGGGGAGGTAGTGAGAGATGTAGAGGGAAGGTAGTGAGGAAGAACGATGAGGGAATATCACAAGTTATATCCCTAACACATTACGATAATTGTATACCCCCACACCTCGGTATCCCAGATTAAAAATACCGTCACCTAAACTCTCCCACCCCTTCAGCTCACCAGATAAGTGCAGAAATACCACACATTCATATTCAAATGACCTCACAACCTGGGTCAGAATACACCACGAGTTTTCATATTCAGGCGTTAAGTTTGTCACTAGTTGCTCTTCAGTGTGTGTGTGTGTGTGTGTGTGTGTGTGTGTGTGTGTGTGTGTGTGTGTGTGTGTGTGTGTGTGTGTGTGTATGTATGTACATGTGTGTATGTGTATGTATGTATGTATGTATGTGTATGTATGTATGTATGTATGTATGTATGTATGTATGTATGTATGTATGTATGTATGTATGTATGTATGTATGTATGTATGTATGTATGTATGTATGTATGTATGTAGTAATAATAATAATTAACGGTTTATTGAAAAAGTTCTGCAGCCCGAAGGCTGAAAATATACAGTTGACAAAAATGACTTATTACATACAAAGACATGGGGTGGGTGGGTCGTTTAACAAAAGCTTTGATTACTGAAAGAAGAAACATGAATTGAACATATAAATGATTATAGTTTGCAGTTGATGGCCCGGGCTGGTCTCTTGGCACACTGTGTGAGTCACGTGGTGTAGTAACTCGTCCATAGCTTTTGATATGAATGACCTCACGTGGTCATGGGGACACCGGGTGGGGTGGTGTTCACGTGGTGTAGTAACTCGTCCTCGGGTGTTGACATGAAGGACCTCATGTAGTCATGGAGACACAGTGTGGGGTGGTGTCACAGTACCTCACTCTCTGCTAGGTGGTGTTGTGTTAGCTCGTAGTCAGGTGTAGAGTCGACCCCCTGTTGTTCCCAGGGTGGACTGATGAACACCGCCTGGTCAGAAGATGGCGGTCAGTTCCCAGGGGTGCTTATCTCACTGGTGGGTCACTGGTACTGTCTAGTGCTTAGTTCACTGGCTTAAACACTGTTCATCACTGTTCAACACTGATCCAACTTCTTTCCGAAACGAAATTGTCACTTTTGATTATGTTGATATCCCGGTGGTGAGGATGGGTCGGAGAGAGGGACTTGGGGAATGGGCCGAACATTGGCCAAGGGGGGCAGCTGCGTAGCAGGAGCAGCGCCTGATAGGTCTTGACCCTCCGGTGGTCAAGGATGTACGTATGTATGTATGTATGTATGTATGTATGTATGTGTGTGTTAATTATCAAGTGTTTAAAGTACATTTGCATATTCTCCCGTCGTGGGCTGTGAAGGAGGTGGCTTAGCATAGAGAGTAGTTACAACCACCGTCTTGATTGTCGACTCTAGTGGCTTAAAATGGCGCCGGAGTTGCATTGAGACTTGAAGATAATTAGATACGTTCTCTTGTTTGTTTCCAGTAAGGAGATAGATAGATAGATAGATAGATAGATAGATAGATAGATAGATATATAATGTAGAGAGATACCATCATTTTTAACAAGTGTAGGAGAATGGTTGCAAGTGTTGGTAATGGCAGTAGTGATGATGGTAGTGGTGGTAACGGTGGTAGTGATGATGGTAGTGGTGGTGGTAGTGATGATGGTAGTGGTGGTAATAGTGGTAGTGATGATGGAAGTGGTGGTAACGGTGGTAGTGATGATGGTAGTGGTGGTGGTAGTGATGATGGTAGTGGTGGTGGTAGTGATGATGTTAGTGGTGGTAACGGTGGTAGTGGTGGTAACGGTGGTAGTGATGATGGTAGTGATGATGGTAGTGGTGGTAACGGTGGTAGTGATGATGGTAGTGGTGGTAACGGTGGTAGTGATGATGGTAGTGGTGGTGGTAGTGATGATGGTGGTGGTGTTACTGGTACTGTTGATGTTGACTGTGCAGGTGGTGATGGTGTTAATAGTGGTGATAATGGTGTTTATAGTGGCGATAGTAGTTATATTAATGATGGTTGTGGTACCAAGTGAGTCATTATACTTGACACAATAACTAGCAGCTGGGTTCGTCAGTGCCACAAATACACCACAACAACTTTCACCACCACAACAACTTTCATCACCACAACAACTTTCACCACCACAACAACTTTCACCACCACAAAAACTCCAAAAACTATGTGACGATGTACTACAAAGTTACTGAATCAAGTTACCCCAAAATACAACCAACATTAATTGTATCTGACTCAACATAACTCCCAGTATTGAGATTTAAAATTGGTTTTTATTGTAATTTAACTATAATTAACAGAAATGAATTATGTGTTATGTAATGCAATTTAACAACACACATTATAACTTTCAGGTTGTGATATACTGTTGTGTTGTGACATGTGGATTGAGTACTGTAGTTATTATGAGTTCTTCTGTTGTCCTGATATATAATAGGGGTGTAAATAAACAAACACTTTCGTTAATGATAAATAAATACTTCATTATTATTATAGATATTATTAGGACTAATTAATTTTTAATGACACTGCTATTATTTCTGTTGATGATACTAGGTGTTGTTTTGTTTTAATATTATTATTTTTATTATTATTGGTAATAATAATAATAATAATAATAATAATAATAATAATAATATTTCTAGTCACGAGAGCATCGGCCCCAAAGCCGACAACAGTAAAGATATTGACTAACTCAACTAACTGAACACAGCTAGGGTAGCTACTTTTTTATTAGGATATTTAATTTTAAAGTAATATAATGGCGGCGAAGGTGTGGCCGTTGGGGGAAGCTGTAGGCCATGTTAAAAAAAAGTTGAAGTAGTAGTAGTAGTAATAATAATAATAATAATAATAGTAGAAGTGGTAGTAGTAATAATAATAATAATAATAGTAATAGTAGTAGCATGTACATAGTAACCAAATTATTATCATTTTAACAATTAATATAAACTTTTTCATTTTATATTTTATTATTTCATAGGGAGGGGAGGGGGGGGGGAGTGTATTAGAGACAACTAAAGAAGTTCTGGTGTGTGTTGTGGGCGTTAACATAAACAAACACTATTGCCGCCTCTTGTTAATTCAGCACCAACCTGCAGAGCTTTACTATGCTAATGTTGTGAATAGATAAACGCAACTTGTGGACGCTATCAGTCTGTGTGTGTGAGACTTGTAAATGTGTTGGTTCTTCTGATCTTGGTATTGTTGTCTTAATGGCTTGCTGCGCGCACACACACACACACACACACACACACACACACACACACTGGTGAATCATTAACACACGCACACACAGGTGAGTCATTAACACACCTGGCCTTCATAGGGTAAGGACGTGTGTAGTCGGCGCTGCCCGCTGACGCGGCTGTGGTCTCTTGACCATGGAGACAGCTGCCAGCCCGGTCTGTCAGGCCCTTCCCCTTCCCCATCTCCTCCTCCCCATCTGAATTTATCAACAGTACAGTGCAAAGATTGACAATCAGCCCACAAGTGATAAAAAAGTGACAATTTCAACTCGAAAGAAAGAAACAACTGTTAGAGTGACAATCGTGTTTAGCGGTCAATGTTGACACACCCAGGGTCCGCCGAACACTCGCCAACACTGGATGAGAAGCCAAGAAAGACTCTAAACTACATCAGGAGAGAAATGAGGACTCCCTACTCCACCCAGGTGAGGAACTATGAATTCCTAACTACATCACATGAGGAACAAGAACCATCTCCAACACCCTGTGTGAGCTGGAGGACCTACCCAGACCACGTGGTACATCTGCAGCTGTAGTGAGGTAGCGGCTTAGCAGTCAGGTACAACGGCCATCAAGACAGTGGGAAGGACTTTGTTGGCGCCGACATCAGGTCACAAGAATGTTTACAGACCAGCTCCCACAGTACCAGATCTAAAGTTAGTCTACATGTTGACTCTATGTTTCTTATGTTTTTGTACTGAAAGCTTTTGCCAATCAAGTGACTTACTCCCCTATTCCACCATATGTAACTTATCATCTCTGTTCATTGTATATTTTCAGCCTTCGGGCTGCCATGTTGTCTTAATAAACCGTTAATTATTATTATTATTATTATTATTACACACACACACACACACCTCTTGTTTCGAAAAGTCTTATACCATGGTTTACAGACTTCCTTAGTGACCGACGCCAAGCCGTACGCTTCCGAGGGGCTGTCTCCACTTTTCAGTCACTCACCTGTGGCGTCCCCCAAGGCACCAAGATGGGCCCGCTCTGCTTCCTTATGCTTATCAATGATACCCCAAGAGAAACAACTGCTCGCTGGAAATATGTCGACGACTCCACCACTGGGATCAGTGGCAACAACTCGGCTTTATTGAACAGTCTCCAGAATTGGGCCACCAACAACCACGTCACCATCATCTATATTCTATACCAAGACCATGGATATGCACATCAACCTCTCCTCCGACCTTGTCCTACTCCCTCCATTACTTTGGGCCCCAACACACTCCAGGTTGTAGACTCCACTAAGCTCCTTGGCGTCACAATAGATAACAAGCTAAATTGTAAAACACACTTCTGTGCAAATGTCAAATCCTCCAGTTGTCATCTCCACTTTCTCCACCGACTCAAGTCCCTCGGAGTTCCTGCGCCCGAGCTCAACATTAATACTTCCCAAGCTCACCTATACCTCCTCTGCCTGGTCTTCCTCCGTGAATGACACAACGTAAGCACCTAGAAAAAGTACAAAAGTTGGCATGCAAGATTATTCTCTCCCCTTCCTACTCCACATATCAAGAAGCTCTCAACACACTGACCCTTTCGACTCTCACTGACCATCACCACGACCTCATTATGCAAGTTTAGTGAAAACTTCTGCACCATCCTTGACACCGGCTCCTATTTCCACCAGAGATCCCTCGTCCGCGAATTGCTGCTCTACACCGCAGCCGCATCCATCCCATACGAACACGTACTGATCGCTATAAGAACAGCCCAGTCCCAACCATTGTAAAAATTATCAACAACTTGTAATCAACCAGTGTGTTAACTCCCAGCCAATCTTACCTTTTTGAACTGTCACTATGTTGAAATGCCCTGTAATATGACCTTCTCCCCACCCAGTTATTATATATCATATTTGTATCACTTATGTTACTTGTATATTATTTGTAAATCAAGAGACCCATTCCCCAATTATATAATTATATATTTTCAACCGTTAATTATTATTATTATTATTATTAGTAGTAGTAGTAGTTGTATTACTCACACACACACACACACACACACACACACACACACACACACACACACACACACACACACACACACAATAATCCTAAAAACGGTATTAATTTTGTGTGTGTGTTGGTCGTGTTAACACGTGGCTACATGACCTCTGGCGCTGGCGGGGATGGTTAACTGTTGGCTTGTTAACTGTTAACTCTACAGTATACTGCGTGGGCCAACAGGGCTAACAACACGAGAGAGAGAGAGAGAGAGAGAGAGAGAGAGAGAGAGACTCGTAACCCTACCAAATATCCAGTGATAGGCAAGCCTTTATCTTCACTAAACCAAAACAGATTTTATCAAATGTTTATCCTCCCTACTGTACTATATAGTGTACTGTACTATACTATGCTGTGTGTACTATACTATGTACTGTACTGTACTGTACTATGTGCTGTACTGTAGTATGCTATGCCTGTACACCACCACCACACACCACTCTTTACTACCTCTACTTACACCACTCTACCACCACTCTACTTCCACCACCACTCTAACACCACTCTACCACCACACCACTCTAACACCACCACACCACTCTACCACCACACCACTCTACCACCACACCACTCTACCACTACCACTCTACCACCACCCCAGGATTGTCTCACTCATAACAGTCAGGTTTCATTAACAAGCTAAACGGTGGACCTTCATTGGCGGCTCAAGTGGGAGAGTAAAAGTTTAATGAGGAGAATTTACCTAAGTGTCTCCTCCCCCGTCTTACGTCTTCTCTTTTACCTCCAACATCCCGTTTTCTTCTCCGTTAATTAAGTGGTTTACTGTCTGTCTCTTCGGTTAGGTGACACACACACACACACACACACACACACACACACACACACACACACACACACACACACACACACACTTTAACTGGCCATTAAACGTTTCTTCGTCTTGCTGTCCTCCAGTTTACATACACATGGGAGTTAACCGAGGCAGTCGTCCCTTACTGCCGCGTAAGAGCCGCCCTCCTACACCACCTGGATGAATACTTCGTAAACAAATGATACAATCTTGACCAAAAAAATCATACTACTTCCTTAAGTTTAGAGACGTTGACTTTACCATGAACCAGGACGCTCATTTGTGCCAGTATCCAGAAGGGTCCTGACATTCCATCCAGCGACCATAAGAGGTTTTTTTAGTTTGTTTTTGTTTGGATTTGTGATTTTGATGGTTTTCGACCGCATAATGATGACCTTACTGGGTGCGGTTGCCCAGTCAGGTTGTTTTTTAAGGTAGGCTATGTTTAGGGCACCTTTTCTAGCTCCCTCCCTATGTGGGGTGAGCAGACTGGCTCCTCGAAAGGGCTGCTCAGTCGCACAGACATGACCGGATTGCACTGCTGCCTGGATTCCAGTGCATAAACGACCATCTTATCTGTGCTGCCCATGTACAGAGTTTTGGCTAGAGACTCCCGGCAGTCATCTCTGTTTGTCCCTTCGCCCCTCGTCCATCACCACAGCACTTTTGGAGTATATGGGTTTTGATGATGATGAGAGGTATGATGAGCTGGATAATGGTGTGCATGAGTTGCTTTAAGTGGTGAGGCAGGAAGTGCAGGCTGCAACCACACATCTTGGCTCTTCCTGATCCAGTGGTGCAAGTGTTGCAACGACTGGGGAGGAAGTCGCAATGGACTGCCGATAGCCCAGTTTGTTGGGTTTCGCCTTAGTAGCCTGTTCATCAGGCATTGCCTTCATCATCTGGTGTAGTAGTTGGGTTCCCATGGTGGTCACCTCTTCCGCCTATACTGCCGTTGGGGTCTTGTTGGAGCTCTGTAAGCATGTCTGCCTGATGCGGGGGATTCACCGCAGATTTTCGTTGGGGTTTACTCCTGTAGCCTTTTACCTACCAAGGTTAATCCGCAAGGCAGCGGGGCAGGACGTGTCCTCATGCCAGTGGGTCTGTGCGCCGTCCCTCTGGTGCCCACTGCTACTCCGGAATTCCCCACACCCCCACACACACACACACAAAGGCCTCGTGTTATTGACTGTACAGGTTGGTTGAGTCAGGTCGATCAACATAGTTCTCTGTCTGTTTCTGTTCCTGTGTCGCCGATTTAAACCTCAAATAACCTAACCACAAACGACCATAAGAGAAGAGTGTTTTATTAGTATATACGAACACAAAGGTGGTGCCTCGGGTCTTGATATGAATACAAATACGGGTTGTGTTACTTGTTTATGGCTAAATATAACAAAACAAGAGAGACTGTACGAGTTACCTCTCACCACCATCATCATCATTATTATTATCATTATTATCATCATCACTATTATCAGTATTATCAGAATCATCACTATCATCATTACCAGTATCATCACTATCATCATTACCAGTATCATCACTATCATCATTACCAGTATCATCATTACCATCTCTATCTTCATCATCATCACCATCCTCTGCTCAGTTCACCTATTCCTTACTACTTGCACTTGGAATAATTCATCTCCGCTAAACCCATTTATCATTTTCTAAACACTTTATCTGACAAACTTCGCGCGACCTGTTGATACATCGTGACTCGCTTCGTTATATTAAGGACCTGTACGTGAGGTAAACGGCTGATGCTGGTGTGGGGGAAGGGTGTCGTGGAGGGTGTGTGTGTGCGCGATGTGTGGGTGGGGGTGTCGTGTAGGGGTGTTTGTATGTCGTGGTGGTGTTTGTGTGTTGGTGTGTCGTGTGTTGGTGCGGGGTGTGTTTTTTGGGGGTGTGTCGTGTGTGTTACTATGGGCAAAACAGTAAAGTTAGCATCTATTGTCTGGTCTCACTGGTGTTTATGATAAAAGACTCTACGATCATTATCAACTTGTGACGCGTCTTTACAGTGTGTACAGAAGCCAGCATTCTGTTGTTCAGGAGTCAATTATCTCATTACAGTGATGGGGCAACTGTGAGGGCCAGGATGACGCACTCTAACCTACCATCCACCCCATGCTTGTTGCTACACCTTCAAGGTCTGCTAATACTGTATCACTACATTGAATTGGCTGTTAATGTAGCAAAACTGGGATGCTAGTTGGAGTGGGGAAAGAAGGGTGGAGGGGGCGTGAGTGGCTTTATTGTGGGTGGTGATGGGCAAAAGCTGGGAAGCCAAACTGACAATGGGTATCTTTACCCACCGGACTGATGTCTACTGAGGCAATAACCCTTTAATTGCCCTAACTTGATTATATTGAAGCAGCTATTTTGATTGGCGCACATGAAACAAGTCCTCAAGCAACTACCTCAAGACAAGTGGCCTCTTGCGTCACGTTCATTCTTAAGGGTGACTCACAAGCCTGACAGATAGTAATAAGTGTGTCACCAAAAGAATAATACACACTCCTCCACACCGACTTAAACCTGCCTCCTCACGCCACAATGACAACACAACATTTTCTTAATCATGAGCACAGAAGGTGTGGGTGAGTGAGCCGAGTGAGAAGGGTAAGTGTGGGCCGGGTGAATGGACTAGATGTGGGTCGGGTGAAAGGGTGGGCTGGGTGAGAGAGATAGGTGTGGGACGGGTGAGAGGGGTAGATGTGGGGTTGGGAGGTAAGACAAGTTTGGGGTTGAGTGCGTGACTGAGGCGGCTATCAGGTGGCAGTAACACTATCATCATCACTATTTAAAACACGATGTGGCCTCGGAAAAGCTACTCAAAGATCTTAGTGTCCAGTCATCTACGTTACAGTGACACACAAACACCAGCGTTGACAAGTGTCGATCCATCCTCCTCATTGAGCACACACACACACACACACGCACGCACACCGCACACACACACACACACACACACACACACACACACACACACACACACACACACACTCACTCTTAACCTAGATTTCTGTTAATTTGCACAATGAACACATCTGTTAGGATGAGGACCCCCCCCCCTCTCTCTCTCTCTCTCTCTCTCTCTCTCTCTCTCTCTCTCTCTCTCTCTCTCTCTCTCTCTGACCAAACTTCCCCATCACCACCGAAATAATATGAATCATCTGAAAATTAGTCCTAGCTTATTTCACCTGATGAATAAACACCCTAACGCTACCTGTAGGGTTGAGATAAGGAACGTTAGCTTTAGATTAAGTTAGATTAGGATAGCGTTAGAACACACACACACGCAAGGGGCAAGGGTGGCCCATAGCTCCTGCTGTATGGGACACACACTACCTCCTACTCATCCTTCTCTTCTACCTCCTGTACCTCCTCTTCTTCTTCTTCCCCTCCCTCCCCCTCCTCCACCAGCCCTCCTCCACCTCCTACCACCAATTCTCCTCCCTCCTTCATCTCCTCCTCCTCCTCCTCCTCCTCTCCTCCTCCTCCTCCTCCTCCTCCTCCTCCTCCTCCTCCTCCTCCTCCCTCCTCCTCCCTAGCAACAGATAAAAGGATAATCGTCAACTAAGCACAGTAAAAGTTGCTCTGGTAAACGAGTCATCAGCTGACGCTGGTCATTAGTTCTTCCTCACAGCTTCTCTAAATGTTTTTCTTTTTACTCTTAACTCTCAGTAGTGACACAAACGGCCTCAATCTGTCTCCTGACTCAGATGACGTGGAGATGGACCCTCGTCAATTGGGTCTATTGGAATCAGTTGACGTGGTGGATGGAGCCTCGTACTTAGTCAATTGACGTGGTGGATGGAGCCTCGTACTAGGTCAGTTGACGTGGTGGATGGAGCCTCGTACTAGGTCAGTTGACGTGGTGGATGGAGCCTCGTATAGGTCAGTTGACGTGGTGGATGGAGCCTCGCCAGTCCCCATTTTGACCTAACTGACCGAATGTTTGTGTTGTTAGGAGCTGCGGGACTGTTTATGTTTACCTGACGTCACACTACCAGCTGGAGACACACGTGGTTGTCATCATCAGCTTTGAGACAACAAGGCGACCTGCCACCACCACCACAGCGTAACTTAAGGCGACAATAACAAGATAAAACAACACAGGTCACTTAGACGTCTGGCCAAACTGTGGTGTAAAACTTTAATGAGATGAATCTATAACTCTCCTCGGCTGAGCTAAACTTTGTACATTAAGTCTCTCCCCCTTAACCTCCCCATAATTCATCTCTTGTGGCTCCTCTCTCTCTCCCTGTCCTCCCTCATAACTCATCTCTTGGCTCCTCTCTCTTCTCTCTGTCCTCCCTCATAATTCATCTCTTGTGGCTCCTCTCTCTCTCTCTCTGTCCTCCTCATAACTCAACTCTTGTGGCTCCTCTCTCTCTCTCTCTGTCCTCCCCATAACTCATCTCTTGTGGCTCTCTCTCTCTCTCTGTCTTCCTCATAACCCATTACCTGTGGCTCCTCTCTCCCTCTTCTCTCACCTCATGAATAATTAATCGTTTTTTATAATTCTTCTCAAAAAATTGGTAAACAGATAACAGTAAAGTGCATCAACATGGAGACGTTTAACTGCTGTGTTTTGGTCCATCAGCTGATCTCATCTCCTGCGTGTGCTAAGTGACGTAAACAAACATGATCATCAACACCTGTGACCTTCCTTCCCTTCCTCCTCCATGACCTTTGAACTGGACTTACCCCCTTGGATCACTTGATGGTCATTAAGGGAGGTCACGATCATCCTGGGAAGGTTAACAATACAGAGTTGTCATGTTGTTGTGTATCTCCTGACCTTTGACCTCATTTACTGTCTAAAGGTGTCCCCGGATCACTGGAAGTAAAAGTAACTTACTAATATAACAAAGATGATGCAAGGAAGTGATAAAATTACAAGAGTAACATAAAATAAGAAAAAATAAAGTAAATAAGGAAATAAAATGACAATGAAAATGTATCTGTTAATTAACGTAGGTGTGTTCAGGTGTAGTGTGTGGAGGTGAGTATCTTATTAAGTGGCCGGTGTATGGGTGACCTCCAGCCTAAGGGTTAACTAACTCTCCATGTGTAATACGCTTATGCTGTGTGTGTGTGTGTGTGTGTGTGTGTGTGGTAATATACATAATAATATAATACCAGGTGTTGGAGAGATGTTTCTTGTAGTAATTCAAACTATCAGGTGTGGGGTGTGTGAGAGGCAGCCAGGTACTTGTTGCAGTAATTAATACTACCAGGTGTGAGAGGCTGGTGATGGATGGTCGGAAACTCAACACCTGGTGCTCTGTTTTTTGACAATGATAATGGTGGGGGCGTCGCTCGCTCTCTCACTGTTTTTGGTTCTCGTTAATAAAGAATGGGTGGATTTTTTTACTTATATGTTACAGGGAACCTTTCTCCTCCCTATAATGGTTAGAGACAAAGTTATCGGGGAAAGTTTCTTCTTCCCGATGATTTTTTTATGAGATGGTCCGAGAAGTTTTTTTTTTCTTTCTTGTTATGATTTGTGTGTTAATGGAGAAGCATTTCGTTGTTAGGAAGACACAGGAAGTAGTGGATAAATCCTTGAGAACTTCCTAGTTAGCTGATTGAACTTTTACCTTGACGAAAGATCAGAAAGACACAGTCACAAGTGTAGGGATGATCACCTGTGTCTTACCTGCTTATTGTTGTAATAATAAGATGAGTTACCATTGTTTCATTAGTTTAAACCTTTATTGGAGATTAAGTGTCGATTGTGTCGTTGACTAGCCTCTAAAACGTGTCGTACATCCAACGCTAATTGACAAACATATGGCGGCG
This sequence comes from Homarus americanus, assembly GCF_018991925.1. Classification (NCBI taxonomy): domain Eukaryota; kingdom Metazoa; phylum Arthropoda; class Malacostraca; order Decapoda; family Nephropidae; genus Homarus; species Homarus americanus. The sequence goes on along the minus strand of NW_024713619.1, from coordinate 49,103 downwards.
TTATATATATATTAGTATTTTTTTAACAGTATTCAACTTATTATTTGTAATTTATATGTGAACAGGTACTGAGTAGAGTGGATTTCACACACACACACACACACACACACACACACACACCACACACACACACACACACACACACACACACCTACACACACACACACACCTACACACACACACACACACACACACACACACACACACACACACACACACACACACACACACACACACACACCACACACACACACACACACACACACACACACACACACACACACACACACACACACACACACACACACACACACACACACACACACACACACACACACACACACACACACACACACACACACACCACACACACACACACACACACACACACACACACACACACACACACACACACACACACACACACACACACACACACACACACACCACACACACACACACACACACACACACACACACACACACACACACACATACACACACACACACACACACACACACACACACACACACACACACACACACCTACACACACACCTACTTGTACATATAGTTGAGTCCTGAGTCCCCATTTACATACAGGTGTGTGTACTTCATTCTCAGGACTGGCCGCTTCTGCTAGTGAAAATCCTTATTTCCCCCAATGTGAGCGTGTGTGAGGAGGGTGAAGATAACACTAAGCGTCCGCCGGTGAGAGTTGTGTGTACTGTGTTTGTTTTATTCTCTCCAGATTACGGTAGGCAATCTTCTCCATGAATACTTTTAAGGTGTAACCAGGTAATGTAATTCTCTCTTTGTATTATTTTGATATAGTGTTTAACCCTCGTCTGGTGGCCGTGTTGGGGAGGTGTGGTGAGTTAGTGCTACACTATATCTGTCTTCAAACATCCTTCCTCTTGTCACACACACACACACACACACACACACACACACACACACACACACACACACACACACACACACACACACACACACACACACACACACACTGTTTACACTTAGCTGACCTGATGTTGTTCAAACAGGACATCAGAGGACTCGACCTTTACTAAAAGCTATGCAGGTCACAGTCACTGGTGGTGGTGATGGTGATAGTGAAGATATGATGGCAACGGTGATGGTGATGATGGTGATAGTGGTGATGACTGCCTTCACTATTCTCACGTGTGGGGATATGTTTTGACGGTAACATGTGTCTGTTTACAAACATTAATTGTGTTGTTGTGCTAACAGAGAACGAAGACTGCCAGGTGTCACGCCAATTATTCTGACGAGCAACTGAAACAACACCTGCAATACAACACAATACAACAACAACAAGATACAACACAAGAACAAAATACAACGCCTGCAATACAACATACAACACAATAAGATACAACACAAGAACAAAATACAACGCCTGCTTACCACATACAACACAATACAACAACAACAAGATACAACACAAGAACAAAATACAACGCCTGCTATACCACATACAACACAATTCAACAACAAAACAAACAAAAACTACACCTCAGTAATACAACAATACAACAACATTAACAACAAATACAACACAACAAGATACACCAACAACAACAAGATAATAACAACACAGAACACAACCTAATCACAACATCACTTCCAACACAGCGAGGACACCTGTCAGTTATAACCAACTCTCCCTTAAGTTATTGACGATCTTTAACACCTGGGAACCTTCAATGTCCTTTATGAAGTGTGAGCAAAAGGGGGCAAGAGGATAAAGGGAGGAAGAGAAGGAAATATTGATCACTAGGGAGAGGAGAGGAGAACGAGGGAAGGAGAATGAGAAGAGGGGAGAAGACCCGACACACACACATACAAGGAATGTTATTTAAGGATGAATTTTAGTAGTTTAGTTATGGATGTTGAGAGAGAAATGTGGGGGGGCTAATTCGATGATGTTGTGGATGAGTACGTGATGATGATGGGAGGTGAGAGATTAATGATGATAAAAGTGATGAAAAGGGGAAGAGGAAGAGGAAGGATTCTTTATTATTTATTTTACTTTCTTTTGTAGTCTCTCTCTCTCTCTCTCAACATTTCTTATTATCCATTTACCTTTTTCTTCTATATCCTCATCATATATTCTCTCGGTCTTGTTCACTTCTACTTCTCGGTCTCTGGATATACTTCAAACATTCAAGTGTCTTCAGTTTTATCCAGAGTGACTTAGAGACACAATAATTCACAGGAGTTTTTTGAACATCAGAGTTTGAACTTACGACGTGGCTAAGGGCCTTGTCTGCCACTTCTTCCCTCTACTTGAACAAATATGAGAAACTTCTGACAAAATGGGAGGGAAAAATAACTTGGGACGATTTTTAGATCAAATATTGACTCTTAATTCGTTAAAACTTGTAAAATATCGAGAATCTTAATTTTTTTCCGTGTGTAGAGTTGATTATTATTTACTGGAATTAATTTATTATGTATTTAGGGGGTATAATATGTAATTTTATATGTATTTTTGTTATTAATATGTAACTAAAATAAGAGAGTGAAATTTGTAACTCGTCAGTATAATTATTTTATTTTATTTTTTTTATCGTTTGTTTGGTGACATTAACAAGTTGCCTTTGAGAATATTAATATTTTCATTTTTTTTTGGGAGGAGGAGAATTAAAAAAATGACAAATTGAAAAAATTACTTTATGAATAATGTTGTAGTTTTGTTGTTGTTGTGTGTGTCCGTGTATGAGTTATTGGTTACTTAATAACTGTGACTCTTATTGTTATTTATAGTTGTGTGTGTGTGAGAGAGAGAGAAGAAGATTAACACACACACACACACTCTCTCTCTCTCTCTCTCTCCTCTCTCTACTGAAACCCGATCAGCTCTCTGACAACTCCCTGTTCTACATAGACACATCATCGGGATAGCTTTTGTGAATTTGCCTAAGCATCGGGGAGTGAGGGCCTGTGTCCCGCGTTTCTCCCTGCATTAAGGCGGGTTAAGACCGTGAATCGAGAGCGAAAATGCGAAACAGAAAAAATTAACACTCGCTCGTTTTGGGTGGCGTCGAAAAATGCCGTAATGGTGTTTGTCATCTGTCAGGTTTAGTTAGCGGAGGACACACAAGGATTTTGACCTGTGATGTAGATTCTCTTCTTCTTCTTCTTTTTTATTCTTTTAATAATTATAAGTAAATCATCACTGAAGAATCGCCATATACTTTACCAGGATGTGTGTGAGATTAATGAATGCATGTTTTTATAGTTTAGTGTGTGTGTGTGTGTGTGTGTGTGTGTGTGTGTGTGTGTGTGTGTGTGTGTGTAATTAACCCTGGTAGTGTATTCATTACTAGTCATTACGTGTATTTTTATGTATGTGGGGTGATATGTCCCATTACCGTGTGTATTAGTGTACATTGTAGACAACCTCCCTCCCTCCCCGTTCACTAGCCAATCACATCTCGCTTACTTTCCCTGTATAGGAGAAAATTAGCCAATTTAAATGCAACGAGAGTGAATATTTATCGTTCATCATATAATACTGTACACGCATAGGGAACGTTGACATCATATTTAAAAAGAAATTTTGCGATTTAAAACTTGCATGTGTTGTTACTGTCAACAGAAATATGAAGAATGAACACCATTTCTCACTACTACTAATACCACCACTCACTACCACCACTCACCTCACCAATCACTACCACTCACACCACCTCTCTATCACCCTCTCCTACCACACACTCACTACCACCCTCCTACCACCACTCACCACCTCTCCTACCACCTACCCTCACTATCACCACTCCTATCACCATCACCACTCACTACCACCACTCACTATCACCCACCACCACCACCACTCCACCCCACCCCACCACTCACCATCACCCACTCACCATCATCACCCCACCCTCCTACCACCACTCACTATCACCCCCACCACCTCTCACTATCACCTCCTCCCACTACCCACCACCTCCTACACCACTCACTATCACCACTCCCCTACCACCACTCCTACCTCACTATCACCCTCCTCCTATCACAATCACTACCACTTTAAAGGGTGGGGCTTCATGGTCTTAGTTACACACACACACACACACACACATAAATAAAAGTCATCATTATTGAGACTCCCACTTGTGTGTATGCAGGAATTTGCTCACTTCGTCAAAAACACTTCAGCTTCATTAGCCTAAAGTGGCAACAGTGGTTATAATCAGCTAGGGGTGTTGACGACTAGCCATCCACAGCTGAAGACATGATGCTGTGTGACGTGTAATGTGACGGTATGTACTGTGTGACGTATGTATTGTGTGACGTGTATGTACTGTGTGACGTGTATGTACTGTGTGACGTGTATGTACTGTGTGACGTGTATGTGTGACGATGTATGTACTGTATGACGTGTATGTACTGTGTGACGTGTATGTACTGTGTGACGTGTATGTGCACAGTGACGTGTATGTACTGTACGACGTGTATGTGCAATGTGACGTGTATGTGCTGTGTATGTACTGTGTGACGTGTATGTATTGTGACGTGTATGTGCTGTGACGTGTATGTACTGTGTGACGTGTATGTGCTGTGTGACGTGTGTATGCTGTGTGACGTGTATGTACTGTGTGACGCGTATGTATTGTGTGGCGTGTACTGTGTGACGTGTATGTACTGTGTGATGTATGTGCTGTGTGACGTGTATGTACTGTGACGTGTATGTACTGTGACGATGTATAATGTGACGGTATGTACTGTGTGACGTATGTACTGTGTGACGTGTATGTGCTGTGTGACGTGTATGCATACTGTGTAACTGTGTATGTACTGTGTGACGTATGTACTGTGTGACGTAGGTAACTGTGACGTGTATGCATCTGTGTGACGTATGTACCGGCGTGTGTACTTGTGACGTGTATATGCATGTGATACCGTACCATGTACTGTGTGACGTGTATGTACTGTGTGACGTGTATGTGCTGTGTGACGTGTATGTACTGTGTGACGTGTATGTACTGTGTGACGTATGTACTGTGACGTGTATGTACTGTGTGACGTGTATGTACGTGTGACGTCGTATGTACTGTGTGACGTGTATGCTGACCTCTGACGTGTATGTACTGTGTGACGTGTGTACTGTGTGACGTGTATGTACTGTGACGTGTATGTACTGTGTGTGTATGTACTGTGTGACGTGTATGTACTGTGTGACGTGTATGTACTGTGTGACGTGTATGTACTGTGTGACGTGTATGTACTGTGTGACGTGTATGTACTGTGTGACGTGTATATGCTGTGTGACGTGTATGTACTGTGTGACGTGTATGTACTGTACGACATGCTGACGATGATAATGATCCGTGAGTCTCTTGTCTACTACTATACCCACCCCTCTTTCTTCCTTCCCTCTCACACCCCCATCTCTCTCTTCCTTCTCCCACACACACATCTCACCCCCCAACCTACCATCATTCTTGACTCCCCCCATAAACCCTCATCTCTCTGCCTACCTCTCTCTCACACCTCCCCCCATCTTCCCTACCCACCCCCCACACCTCTCCTCTCCTAAGGCCTGAATAAACGTGTCCCATGTTGAGTTACAAGGCGAAATTATAAAAATACCACTTCTGTTGCCACTGAATATTGGTGTGAGACTCGGGAAAAAAATACACCGTTATATAACCCTCATGTGGTTTTTTTTCTTCTTATTTCCGTTTATCGGAAGGTGTGTAAGATGCTCCCGTCTTCCCTATCAGAGAGTGTAAAGGACGCCGAGACGGTATTCTCTATGTAAATGATGGCTGAGAAAAAAACTTTTAGCTATTATACAGATGATTGTGGTATGTGTCTTCTGTTGTGTGTGTTGGGTGTATGAGAGAGCATTTCATAGTGTGGTGGAATACGTTGAAGGGTTGTCAATACCTCCGGTGTGAGGGGAAGAAGGAGGAGGAGGAGGAGGAGGGAGGTTATAGACAGCAACAAATCATTCATCACAGAGGACCAGGAGTCCGTGGTCTGGAGCCGGAACAAAGTGGTTCATTAATGGTCTAGTTATTAACCTTTATGACATGCTTCTAATTTATAGCTTCCTGGGGGCAGTGTAGGATGTGGCAGGTTGGTGTAGTGGTGTAGGGTGGTATAGGGGTGTAGGGGTTGGTGTGAGGTGGGTGTAATGGTGTAGGGGTGGTGTGTATTGGTGTGGGGGTGGGTGTAGAGTGAGGTGGTATTGATGTGTATGGAGTGTTGGTGTGTGTAAATTGGTGGGTGTTGGTGTGTATGGGGAGTGTATGTGTATAGAGTGTATGTGTTAGTGTAGTGTATGTGCTGCTCTGTATGATGTTGGTGTTGGAGTAACATTAACTAAGGACCACCTCAGAATAACACTCCTCAGCTACCAGGGGCACGAGACCCTGGGCAACATCTTCACACACACACACACACACACACACACACACTCATCTTGGCGTCTTACAAGCAAAGTCTTAGCCAGGCAGGACACGCTCGCCACCAAATTGCTGCCCAAACAAACTTTTGCATCTCAAGGAAAGTTAATGAAGACATATTATGGAGTGAATAGAAGGACGTAATTATGGCTGTGTTGGCTAGACGTCTGCATAGTCTCTCAAAACTTGTGTGATTACTGGCAGCTGGAGCAACAACTACCGCAGACTAACCAGCAGCTGTCGGGGTCTCGTCCAACACTAACACATCTGTATGCAGCTGTCAGGGTCTTGTCCAACACCAACACATTTGTATGCAGCTGTCGGGGTCTTGTCCAACACCAACACATCTGTATGTAGCTCAGCATAATCCCACGACCAGGAAACTAGTCGGGTCGTCCACTGCCTCCACGAGTCCTTGAAGGAGGGAACAAGTCCAGCAACAGCAGATCCTTCACTGGCTTTATCCGAAGAGGTAATGAAGGCCGTGGGGCAGATGTACCAATATTTACCCCAACCTCCAGTGTAGTGACATATATGCCAGCAATATTTACCCCAACCTCCAGTGTGGTGACATATATGCCAGCAATATTTACCACAACCTCCAGTGTGGTTAATAATAGCAGCCGTTGCCTCATTATTGCTTCTACGTAAATGTTACAAAACATCCGTCGTCATATGTTAATTAAATTTAATACACGAATTACAGATATTTCCCAAATTTACTGAAATGAGGAAATTAATTAGCAATTTGCATTTTTTACCCGAACTGGAGAATGTAATTAGAGGTAATTATGATGCGTCTGTTGCTAATGTGTCGTCAGTCACAACTACTGTGAAAAATAACAGTGAACACAGGAAGGTTGTTGATGGAACACCTTTATTATTATTACTACTATTATTATTATTATTATTATTATTATTATTATTATTATTATTATTATTATTATTATTATTATTATTATTCTTCTGTACAGTCATCCAAAAAGAGTGTCTGTATTTTGGTTTATAATCATTTTAAGATTAGGTTTTTGTGATGACCCTGTGTGTAAGCGTGTCGTGGTAGCTCATAAAATACCGTCAAAAACTCTAATAATTCTCTCTGTGTCTTTATCGTGGTGTATTTTCTTTCCAGGCTGAACTTTTATAGTATTTTATAATTTTACAATACACAGCGTTAATGTTATTTTATTAGGGCTGTTATTGTAATGTCAGGGTTAACGTAGGTAATGCTTGTCTACGTAACACACACACACACACACACTACAGAATTACTGTCGTCACCCGGAGCTTTACGACCCAGGCAGGTGTTGCTCAGTTTAAGCAGTGTTTGAGGGCGTTGTGTTACTCAACAGTTTCCAGGAATAAAGATCAAAAGCTTGTGGCCTGCTGGTAGTGGTGGTGGTGGTGGTGGTGGTAGTGGTGGTTGAATTGTGGTGGTGGAGTTGTTGGTAAGGGTGGTGGAGGTGTTGGTGGTGGTAGAGATGGTGTTGGTGGAGGTGGTGGTAGTGATGGTGGTGGTGGTTGAATTGTGGTGGTGGAGTTGTTAGTGAGGGTGGTTGAATTGTGGTGGTGGAGTTGTTGGCGAGGGTGGTGGAAGTGTGGTGGTGGTGGTGGTGGTGGAGATGTTGGTGAGGGTGGTGGAGGTGAGAAGACTAATTACCTCCTCAGGTGACTGTTGACGCTGGCAGGTAAAAGTGAACAGGTGACAGCCAAGCGAGACTGACACAAAGAGCGAGAGGTGAGGCGAGATTAATGGTGATAAAGATCATTATAAAGGAAACAGATGATAGAGAGACAAACGATAACAGACATTACTAAATTAAACAGACGAATGACAGGGAAGTGGAAGAAAAATGATGATGAAACGATAAGAAACAAAATGAAAATAATAATAATAGAAAACTTTAGAGATGAAACACAAAACTTTATGAAACGGATTATAATTTATTTTTCAATTTTACAAGAGAAAAATATTTACCATCATTTGTAAGGAAACTTGGATGTTTAGACGGAACAATAAGAATGATAATAAGGCGAAATATTCTGATAGATAATGAGAAAATGGAAAAAAAATAATCGCTCAGAGTAAATAACAGACGATCGAGGATGGTAGCAACAGTTAATTAACGGTGGGGTGGGACAGCAACGGGTAATTAACGGTATGGTGGGGCAGCAACGGGTAATTAACGGTGGGGTGGGGCAGCAACGGGTAATTAACGGTGGGGTGGGGCAGCAACAGGCATTTAACGGTGGGATTGGTCAGAGACTAATTTCACTCACCTGGGTAATTAATTAACACCTGAGGTAATTAATTAACACTCACCTGGGCATTAAACGTCTGTCTCTATACCACAAAGTCATCACTGAACCATAATAAGAAAATTAATTAAATACTATAGTTATCCCCCGAAATTTTCATAAATCGGAATACTAAAATGAATTAATATCCCTCAAATTTCCTGACAATGTCTACAAATTACTAATTAATCCCCAATTCCTTTACGATACCTTAAATAATTAGATATTTGTCCACATAATTTATGAAACGATTAATTATTCCCTCCTCGATAATTTGAATAAAACTCATATCCCTGTTGGCATTTCATCAATTATCTATGACTCTTGCATCACAAGTTTTCCTTCACCGGGGTATTTTTACTAACAACAACAACCAGAAAAAAGTATTAAAACTACATAAAAGTTGTAACATCAAACAGCTGTGTCTGGAATACTTTAGTTTTTTTTTTTTTTTAATGCCAAGATAAAGACGACAAGATACGTTATATTATTATAGAGAGTTGCTTAATACTTTATTTATACTTGTTGATAGAGTAGTATAATTAAGAGTATAATTTTGTTACGTGTATAATGAACCTTAGTTGTTGTAGCGCAGTAATACAATATAGCGTCAAATAATGAGATGAGGAAAACCAAAATTAATGTGTGTCTGTCTGTCTCCCCTCCCCCTCTCTCTCTCTCTCCCCATCTCCCTCTCCCCCATTCCCCTAGTCTCCCTCTTCCCCCCACCCCCCTCCCCCTCCTTACTTCCCTGTGAGTGAGATAACTTTTAAAACAGGTGGACGGATGATCTCTGGAACTCAGTAAGGACAGTGACACACACACACACACATACACACACACACACACACACTCCAGCACCTGGGACGAGTTGAATATTAGAAACAATCCCATCATGTTCGGGGATGTATCGGGTGGTGAACATAAGGGGGAACGTATTTTTACACGCATCCAAGTTGAAATATTTTACCCGTGTAGAGCTTTGCAGGCGCTAGTAGTAGTGGTGGTGATACAACGTACTAAAACCAACACAAAACACACACTACCGAGAGCTGGAACACCTCAAGTCATAAAACTACATACTAGAGATTGTAGTAACTGGGGTGAAGTATGCTCTTACACAAATAAAAAAGTAGTACTCGGGAAACTCAACCACTCAGTAGCAGCCTTGGACTCGGCTATTCAGTCAACATTTTCAGCTGCAGCCTTAGAAAACGTTCAGTAGTTAGCATCTTAAGGGGTTACTGTGCAAGATGGAGTCACTGGCAGAAGCAAGACCGAGTTTTTTCTCATTTTCTCATGTCCAGATTCAGTCTCAAATCCCACTCTAATCCTTACCAATCATCCAATCACATTACAGTCCAATCGCTTGACACACCACACCAGAAATTATCAGAAGAAATACCAAATACAGTATTTACGTGTCTCGGTGTTTTTCTGTGTGTCATTCAAGTCAATAGTAATCACTCGATACTCCACCTCCTTCACACAACAACCCAATGACGAGCAAATTGTCAGAAAGAGGGAGACTTATTTACGTGTTTGTCCTCATGTGTGTGTGTGTGTTTACCCCAGTCTCCAGGTGTGACAAGTTCCTAAATGAAAATGTTTTTGAGTGCAGCGCGAGTCAGGAAGTGTGATTTGTTTTCATGTGACACCTAAGGGATATTGATGCCCTGGGGACCAACACCTGAATTACTCATTACACACTGTGACAAAATAACGTCCCCAAGGCTTTTCATCGCAACACTGGGAAACTGATGGTGTTATTTTCTGATGTTTTTCTTTAATTCTCATGACATTTTCTTTCGGTATTATGAAATTTTCTTGGGGTTTTCGTGAAATTTTCTTTGGATTTTCGTGAAATTTTCTTGGGATTTTTCGTGACATTCTTGGATTTTTTTCTTGGAATTTTCTTGTCATTTTTCTTGTCAATCTTGGCGACATTTTTCGTTGAACGGTACAAGAGGTGTGTCAGTCTTTCTGTCTGTCTTGAGTTTTGTCTACATCTGTCTTTCTCACTCTACTTGTCTGTCATATCTCTGTCTGTCTGTCTGTTTGTCTTTACCTTTCTCAAAATGTCTGCCAATATGTCGTTAAGTCTGATGGTGTTTATATTTATAGGAATATTTTTATATATAAAGTTATCTATCTATCATCCGTCCGTTTGTGTCTGTCTGTCTTTCTGTCTGCCTGTCTGTTTTTGTCCAGTAAAATTAAAAGAGTCATACAAGGGAGTATGTTTCTCTATTTCTATCTGTCTAGTATCAAATTTCTCTTTATGCTAAAGCAGACAGTGAGACAGACAGACAGAAACAACTAGACAGAGAGAAATGTCAGCGAGAAACTTGTCGACAGCATGTCTATTTTAATTATGAAATTCCACGCGTTTGTGGGTTATGTGTCTAGAAATAGTGAGTGACGAACTAGCAGTGAGTGACAGAACAACAATGTGACGCAGTAACAATGAGTGACTGACCAACACTGAGTGGCCGACCAACAGTGACTGACTGACCAATAGTGAGTGACTGACCAATAGTGAGTGACGGACCAAGAGTGAGTGAGTGACCAGTTGTAAGTGACTGACCTACAGTAAGTGAGTGACCAATAGTGAGTGACTGAATAATAGTGAGTGACTGACTGATAGGGAGTGACTGACCAACAGTGAGCGACTGACCAATATTGAGTGACTCATCAACAGTGAGTGACCAATAGTGATTGACGTAACAACAGTGAGTGACTGACCAATAGTGAGTGACCAACAGTGAGTGATGAACCACCAGTGAGTAAAGGAGTAACAGTGAGTGGCAGCAACAATGAGTGACAAAAACAGTGAGTTACAGCAGCAGTGAGTGACAGCAACAGTGAGTGACAACAACAGCGAGTGACAACAACAGCGAGTGACAGCAACAGTGAGTGACAGCAGCAGTGAGTGACAGCAACAGTGAGTGACAGCAACAACAGCTCTTGGTTACCTGTAGGTTTACTGTATTCACTTATTGACACATGGATCACAGGCACTTAGTCTCCCGCGTCTGAACATAGAGTTTTGATGGACCCTTACACACACACACACACACACACACACACACACACACACACACACACACACACACATACCAGGTAGGTTAGTCTGAGAACATGTGTCGTAGAGCGAGCAGCTTCTCTACCAGTCATCAACGGTCATCAGTCATTATCAGTCGTCACCATACATTACCAATCACAAGTCATAAGTCATCATCAGTCACCAGGCATCACCAGTCATCGCCAGACATCATCACTCACCAGTCATCACCAGTTACAAGTCACCAGTCATCACCAGTCTCTCCCCACAGTCAGCAGATGGACGTGAGTGAGGGCCAACACGTTATAGTTTGGCGCCTGTTTACTGTTCACTAAAATGTAAACAAAAAAACTGGATATTTATGTTTTTTAGGGGAGGAGGGAGTGTGGGAGGAGGAGGAGGAGGGGGAGTGTGGGAGGAGGAGGTGGAGGAGTGTGGGAGGAGGAGGAGGAAGTGTGGGGAGGAGGGGGGAGTGTGGGAGGAGGGAGTGTGGGAGGAGGGAGGGAGGAGGGAGTGTGGGAGGAGGAGGAGGGGGAGTGTGGGGAGGAGGAGGAGGGAGGGGAGGAGGAGGGAGGAGGAGGGGGAGGGGGTGTGGGAGGAGGAGGAGGGGGGAGTGTGGGGAGGAGGGGGAGGTGTGGGAGGAGGGAGGAGGGGGGAGGGAGGAGGAGGAAGAGGGGAGGAGAAGGAGGGACTGTGGGGAGGAGGAGGAGTGTGGGGAGGAGGCGGAGGGGGAGTGTGGGAGGAGGAGGAGGGGGAGTGTGGGAGGAGGGGGGGGTGTGGGAGGAGGAGGAGGAGGAGATGTTTATGGATTTGGAGGAGGAGGGATTATAAGAAGAAGAGAAGGAATAGCAGGAGGGTAGTGGAGAGAATGAGGAAAGTGATGGAAGAGGAAGGTGTAGGAGGAGGAGGTGATAGTAGAGGAGGGGGAAGAAATTGAGGGTGGTGTGGGACCGGGCAGGGGGCAGAGAGGTGGTGATGGTGGTGGTGGTGACTTTGGTGGTGGCTTTGGTGGTGGTTTTGCTGGTGGTGGTGGTAGTGGTGATGGTGTTGTATCGTGTAATTGAGTTTGTTAATTAAATGGTGTTTGACAGCAAGAGTTTTATTTTAATTTAAAGGTAAAGCCGCCCACCCACCCCCCCCAAAAAAAAAATATATGTACTGTATATATGTACTCGTATATTGATAAACCTTTGGCTGCAACACATACACACTCACACGTCGTGGGTATCGTCTATCTTCGCCTCAATATTCTGGTATAATTTCCTCTTCATTGATCATACTCACGTGTGGAATGTGTTAATTAACAAACTTCAGGTGAGAGACTAAGTTGTTGGTTACTGTGTGTTGCTGCCCATACTGTGTTGATGGGGGGAGAGAGAGAGAGAGAGAGAGAGAGAGAGAGAGAGAGAGAGAGAGAGAGAGAGAGAGAGAGAGAGAGAGAGAGAGAGAGAGAGCCATAATGTACACACACAGACAGATCGTAAGCTTGGCAATAACAATAATAATAAAAATAATGTAAATGGAAGTAATATTACTACGATTTTATAACGAAAGTGTTAAATTGGTTGTTGGTACATTATAGATGACGTCATTAAGTCATAACCTCCATCGCATTCTGGTTATATATGTTATTGTTATCGCCTCACAACCTGGAGCTGAAGTGTTGGTTCCTGTCAGCATACCCACGACAGGTCAGGTCACCAGATGTAATGTATTAGTGACCTCAGTTATGTTTGAGATAAGTGCTCTTGTTTTGGCTTAAGGGCGTGTAATCTTGGGTGGTATTGGTAAATATTTAGAAGTTACCAACACCTTCTTATATAATGAGTCTTATAGAGGGAGAAATAAAAAGAAATAAAATAAAAATAATTATTTCTATAACGTTTCCGTCGGAAATGTATTTTTTTCGAGTATCCACAAACTGGGCAGGGCTTTGAAGTAGAATGAAAATGTGGGGTAAAAAAACAAACAAAAAAAAACACCAAACAAACCTTTGAAAACCTGAACTAAAGTGTTTAGTTTGTGATGGTGTTGTTTTCGGTGCTCAGGTAAGGAAGGATCCTTAAACTTGAAAGTGATTCTTAACATTTTTACAAGTTATGAAAGGTTAGATCAGGTTTTCAAAGGTTTGTTTGGTGTTATTTTTTTAATATTTTACCCCACATTTTCCTTCTACTTCAAAGCCCTGCCCACTCTGACCAACCAATGCTGTTGATAATTTTATTGGTTAAGGTTACCGCAGCAGTAATGAGTAGGATGACCCTTAAACAAATACTATGTTAGGCTGTAAGT
>NW_024713619.1:0-30000 GCF_018991925.1 Homarus americanus | reverse complement strand
TTGTTATAAAATTTCTCTGTGCGTCAACAACTTAACTCTCCGAGCACGTGTACTAAGTCAGGTCTTTGAACACGTGTACAGTAAGGTCTTTGAACACGTGTACAGTAAGGTCTTTGAACACTGTACTAAGTAAGGTCTTTGAACACGTGTACAATAAGGCCTTTGAACACGTGTTTGGTGTTGAGTAAAGAGTGTTTGGTGTTGATTAAAGAATGTTTAGTGACGATGTTGACGATGTTGGCGCTACGTGTTGACGATGTTGGCGCTACGTGTTGACGATGTTGGCGCTACTTATTGACGATGTTGGCGCTGCGTATTGACGATGTTGGCGTACGTGTCGATGCTGGCGCCACATGCTGACGATGTTGGCGCTACGTATTGACGATGTTGGCGCTACGTATTGACGATGTTGGCGCTACGTATTGACGATGTTGGCGCTACGTGTTGACGATGTTGGCGCTACGTATTGACGATGTTGGCGCTACGTATTGACGATGTTGGCGCTACGTGTTGACGATGTTGGCGCTACGTGTTGACGATATTGTTGCTACATGTTGATGATGTTGGCGCCCCGTGGTTGATGCTGTCGTCTCTTGTGGTGATGATAATGGTGGTGATGATAGTAGTGAGTGCGGAGGGTGTGTGTGGGCGCACTTCTCACAACACTGCGCAGCAAGTGACGATGAAGGCCACCATGAGGAAGGCAGACAACCTCGGAGCGCACACACAGCTGGAGTTGGTCTGCATGGCTGCCGGATGTTCACCTGAAGAAGGCGGACCAGGAGGGAGGAAAGAATTATTATTAGTCAATCAGATCTTCTTATTAAGTTGATAGATAGTTATGGGGCAGTTAGATAGTTATGGGGCAGTTAGGTAGTTATGGGGACATTTAACTATATCACTTATCTCTGTATGGCATAGAACGTCACTAAAGTTATTAGTTCTAAGTATATCATAATGTACAGTACCTGAACTTTACTTGCACACACACACACACCATGTACACCTACTTATCTCAACACCTACACACCATGTACACCTACTTATCTCAACACCCACACACCATATACACCTACTTACCTCAACACCTACACACCATGTACACCTACTTATCTCTACACCTACACGCCAAAACAACCATGTTAAACTACCCAACACCGTTCTAAGCCAACCTTTATCTATATTAATCTCTGCATAACCACACAGGCCTCGGAGCATTGTCTTTACTGCATAAGATTCAAATGAAGCTTCACCACCCATTGTGTAACCTTGGGCCTTTCCCCCTTCCAGCATCTTCCTCCTCTCACACACACACACACACACACACACACACACACAGGATCATGACCACGACCTTCTCACTCACTCGTCGCCTCTCACACCTGTAGTTAATCAATGGATAGACTCTACTCAACACCGTGTTTTTTAGGATAGGTAATGTTGTGCCTTTACTCTTGGGGAGGTTGGTGTAGGAGTTAATGAATAGTTTTTAAGGTTTTTGTGTTTAACTCTTGGGTTTTATATTTGAGGATTGGTGATATATTTTTGTGTGTAATGACGTGTTTGTGTTTCTATGCAAGGTTTTTGTTGTGTGATAGTAGCAGGTCTCTCTCTCTCTCTCTCTCTCTCACCTGTCCAGCACGTGTAGGGTCGCTATGGCAGGCTCCATCCTCAGGCTGACAGGTGAAGGTACCGGTGTCAGTGGCCGGGCGTTCTGCAGGAGGAGGAAGCTGGTGGTGGTCTCTCCGCTCCTCCACCACGCTCACACTCGAGGAGACGTATAGCTGATGGTCTGCGAAGTGAGTGCAGTCTCTCTCTCAACATATCCTAACCCCTACCTCACTAAATTTATCCAAACCGATCTAAAGTTATCCTAGATTAATAAAATGTGAAAGTGGGTCCCATAAGTATGACTGCCAATTACACACACTCTGTACTAAGCCTTCGGTACACAATGGCCGGTACTGCACTCCATCGCCTTCACTTCCCCAGCTTAGGTACTCATTTACAGCTGGGTGAACTGGGAATGCCCGGGGATCGAACCAATGACCTTGGAACATGAGTCGAGCGCTGTATCCACCCGACAGCCACGTTCTTTATCCTAACTGCACTATACCTAAACTGTTTTAATTAAATTTAACTTATATTAACCTAAGCCATGTTTTTCGTCTGCTAAATTGGGTTACGGGATTAATGGTGGGTATTAATCTGTCTTCAATTATTTGGAAGCGATTAATCAGGGGAGTTAACTGGGCAAGTGGGTGATTGACCTGTGGAATGTGTTGTGTCAGGAGGGGAACTACATATTGGCAGGTAATTGTGTAGAGGTACAAAGACAAAAGTCGTGTCGCGGTTTTGTCCGAAGATTAAATATAACTCGTGAAACATTATGAGAGCCCCCTACCACAAGGCAGAGTGCACTAAAGGTTTAACCCTTCGGCATATGTTTTCACCAAATTTCACGACACGACTTTTGTGTTTCATTGTTCCTCGCTTACTTCTTTAGGTTGTACCAGATGATCTTGTTTGGGGGGTAGCTCACCTAATTAGGGGTAAATCACCTGGTTGTAATTGAGGGGTTAAATCAACTGTTTGCGATTAAAGGGGATGACTCACCTGGTTGTAATTAAAGGTGTGACTCACCTGGTTGTCGTGGTACCAGGTAATAGCCTCAGGGGGGTAGGGGGCGTGGTGCACGACACACGTCAGGTTGATCATGCTGGCGCGGTTGACGAAGATGTCCGGTGCTCCCAACACCTCCACCGTCGGCTCTGAGAGAGAGAGAGAGAGAGAGAGAGAGAGAGAGAGAGAGAGAGAGAGGAATATACGAATTGTTTTTAAATTTCCTCTGATGTGTCTAGTTTTTAACTGAGAGTTCACTTCAACAATTAATTTGGGCGTAAAATTTATTGTTTTATGTATATATTTTACAACGAATGTTTAGTATATTTCGCTATAATCTCTCGTACAGCGAAAACTAACAGTAAGCTGTATGATATTGTAATCTATACATACATACATACATACATACATACATACATACACCGTACATCAAAGAGATGAATGTTACCCGTATCCTTGAACCAGTCATTAGTGTTAATAAAGGTGAGGTAAACACCTGGACACTCACCTACCACCTTGAGGAAGACGTTGAAGGTCCTGATGGGCTTGGTGGTGATCTGACACTCGTAGTTGCCTTGATCACGCAGCTGTACCGACTTTATCCTGAGCGTCCACTCGGTGCTGGCCTGCTGGTGGAGCGCCTCGAACCTCAGGTCGGTGGTGTAGGTGTAGCGACCCACCGTCAGGATCCTCAGGTCACGACCCCTGATCCACGACACCTGCACAGGGAGTAAACACTAATTTCATTGCCTCTTGGTCATTTACCCCATAATGTGCAACACCTGACCATGGAGGAACTGCTGTCATTTCCTCGTACACAGGTAAATACTGAACAATATAAATGGATGTTTCTCGTGCTGGCTGGCCATTACGGAGGGAATGTACACAGAGTATAACCATTATGAGGTGGTCGGTGTTCTTGATGGAGAAGGTGGGAACAAAGGTGAGATTCAGGTCATGACCACCAAGAATGGGTGAGGGGAGGCGGCAGGTCACTGAGGCAATGGCCCGTTACTAAGGTGGAAAGCTCTCACTGTTTCCTCACTCAAGGAGACTTTAATTTACTAATCTTAAAACCTGAGTTCATTTCACCATCATTTTACCTTGATATTGAATATTGTTTTCCTTTTGTTTTGCTTTTCTTTTGTTTCTCGTCTGTTTAAGCATCGCGCAAGAAAACAAAAAACATTTTAATAAAGTTTGTAATTAATAGTTGGTCTCACAAACAATCTATGAATATATTGTAAGGCTGGGTGATGATTAATGGTGGGTGAGGAGGCTGGCTGTAAGAACACAACACGGTATAATGAACGGCCTCACATTAATGACTCGGGTCTACATAAAATATCCTGAACCAACAACCAACACCTTCACTGTTTATTGCCAGCGAGATAATGTCTCTTAGTATCATGTTGTCTCTCTCTCTCTCTCTCTCTCTCTCTCTCTCTCTCTTGTTGTGAGATAATTCCTTCCCTTAATGACTTACCTGTGTATAGTTGACCACCTGAACACTGTCATCCAGAGGAGATCTTACCATATAAATGCATTACGGTCGTACTTCATCCTACACGTCATCCTACACGTCATCCTACACGTCATCCTACACGTCATCTCTCTCCCTCGCTGTACAGTCAGTCAATGTCTCAGTAATATATTAAGTTAATATCTTCCCTTAATGAGTCACCTGTTTATGGACGAACACCTGAGCACCGCCATCCAGTCCTTTACAACTGAGGGAGATGTTACGGTGAAGAGGTGTGTTAAACCTGTACACACACACACACTCTCTCTCTCTCTCTCTCTCTCTCTCTCTCTCTCTCTCTCTCTTTCTCTCTCTTCCATCAAGCTCAGTCCCTCCCCTTTTTTCCCGCTTTAATCGCCCTTAAAGACACATCTCCGGTCGATTTAGAGTTAACACGTAGAGAGTCTTACGATCGAGTTGTATCCTGTAAAAAAAAAAGGGTGGAAGGGTTTTATCCCCTGCCTAAATCTCTCTGTGTGTGTGTGTGTGTCTCGGCAGCTTCTCCCTTGTGTTGTCTGGAGGTACAGCATCGTCTTCCCTCCCCTTGTGTGTGTTGTTGTACGCGTGAAGGGATGTGTGGAAGATCTCCGCTTAGTGTAGGTCTTTGTTATACATTGCTTTGTAGAGTAGTGGTGGTGGGGTCTCTCTCTCTCTCTCTCTCTCTCTCTCTCTCTCTCTCTCTCTCTCTCTCCACTAATTCTCCACCCTTCCCCTTCCTCCTTTATCCATTTTAACTTCCTCCCTTCCTGTTTCATTACTTTTTTCCCTCATTACGTGAACACCAAGCAACTCGCATTTCTCTTCATCTCTTCTTCACCCCTCCTCCTCCTCCATCCTCCTCCTCCTCCTCCTCCCCCCTCCCCCTCCTCCTCCCCTCCTCCTCCTCCTCCTCCTCCTCACCTAACTCCACTCTTCCCAGTATATATACCAACTCAATTTCCAACTCCTATATCACTAAGTAAATAAAGACCATTTTACGATGCACGAAAATCCCCCGGAAAATTTTTAGAGACCCACAAAAATGTCAGGGAAAAAAAAAGGCTTCGTAATGGTTCAGTCTTGTTCTTATGTTGTATTATTGTGGTTTTACTGGGGTAGTTTTATTTGTACTATTTTTATGAGTTATTTTGGGGTTTTTGATTGGTGTGTGTGTGTGTGTGTGTGTGTGTGTGTGTGTGTGTGTGTGTGTGTGTGTCTTCTCTGTCTGTCTGTCTCCTTACGATACTTCCTCCCTTTATTTATATCTTCCTCCTTCTCCGTCTCTCTCCTCGTTCCTTCCTCACTCCCCCTCTCTCTCCCACCCTTTCTGTCTCTCCACCTCATTTCCGTCTCCCAACCTCCCTACACCCCTCTGATCAGCCTCCCATTCTCTCCTTGCTCCCTCCTCCTTCCTTGCCTCTCTCCCAACATCCCTCTCACAATCCCTCCCTCTCCCCTCCCTCTCCCCTCCCTCTCCCCTCCCTCACCCCTCCCTCTCCCCTCCCTCACCCCAGCCTTACCGACTTATCACTGCTGGCGGCGTGGACAATACAGGTGAGCGTGGCCGTCTTGCCCAGGTAGGCTGTGTAGGTCGGGGCCATGGAGGCATCAAAGTATGGCTCCTCATCCTCCTCGTCCTCCAACGTCTCCTCCTCCACCTCTTCCTCATCCTCCACTAGGGCACCCGTCAGTTTGGTGTGGGTGAGGAGCGGAAGTTCTGTCACTCCTGTCAAGGGGTAGGCGGCGTCAACTTCTTCAGGACCACCGCAAGCAGTCACCGTCAGTAGACCTGTAGGAGGAGGAAGAAGGGAGAATGATATGCGTTAAGAGGGATTATATTTCTTCTTAATGGGTTCATACTTAAACCATCGTTCTCAAAGGGTTATACCTTAAACCATCGTCATCAAAGGGTTATACCTTAAACCATCGTCATCAAAGGGTTATAACTTAAACCATCGTCATCACAGGGTTATACCTTAAACCATCGTCATCAAAGGGTTAATAAACTTCTCCGAGTGATACCTACAAGTCCACGGGTTTGACACATCTTCACTCCCAGATTAACGAAACCCGGAAATATTAGTGTTTACAATTTATGAAAAGGTTTATCATCTCGCAGAATAACAACGTGTCTCATTTACCCAATTTGCTAATGACGTCATACGAGGGAGGAAATGAGACCTAACAACTAATTACTTAAATAATACTATTTTCGTCACCCTTATTTATTACAGATAATTATTTTAAAATTGGTTAAATTATGGGAAGGCATTTAGGTGATATTGACGAATCATCATTATTAATTATTGGTTTTTTTATTATGTACGTTAATAAAAAAGGCATCTGGGAACCCCTTCATGAGTCTCAGGGTGGGAAAGGGGTTGACCAGGGCTCCCACTTTGGGGGAAAATGTTCCTAGATCGGGAAATTTGATTGGATTTAGGGAAATGGCAATTTTGGGGTCACTTACGGGAAATTTGATTATTATGAAAGAACCTCTGCTTATTATTCCAAAGACTACAGTTCCATTAAGTTTAACAGTGGTTAGTGAATTATATACTCGAGCCATTTTTTTCTAAAACAGTAAAGTTCTCCATTATAAGTAATTTACTAGTTTACTGCCCCTGCTAGTGTGTGTATCAGAGAGAGAGAGAGAGAGAGTGTGAGTGTCTTAAGGTGAGTGTGATTGTCTTAAGGTGAGTGTGATTGTCTTAAGGTGAGTGTGATTGTCTTAAGGTGGGTGAAGTTGCCTTAAATGCGTGTGATTGTCTTAAGGTGAGTGTGATTGTCTTAAGGTGAGTGTGATTGTCTTAAGATAAATGTCACTACTTTAATTTAAGAGTCACTGTGTTTAAAACTAAGTCTTAACCCAAATTTCGACCTAACCTTTAACCAATTTGGACGAAGGTTATCCGGTGTCGATATGAACTACACCGTGAAGCCTTAACCCAATTTGTAGCTAACCTCCTTTACCCGTTTTGGACAAAGCTCTCGTCATCCACTTTGGACCAAACCTTCACCCAATTTGGACCGAGACTCAAAGTGCGAAAAATATTGGGCGTAATTTTGGTGTACGCTGATGTTGGGACGGAGAGGTGCTGGGAGGAGGAGGAAGAGGTGCTGGGAGGAGGAGGAGGAGGTGCTGGGAGGAGGAGGAAGAGGTGCTAGGAGGAGGAGGAGGTGCTGGGAGGAAGAGGAAGAGGTGCTAGGAGGAGGAGGAAGAGGTGCTAGGAGGAGGGGGAAGTGCTGGGAGGAAGAGGAAGAGATGCTAGGAGGAGGAGGGAAGGGTGCTAGGAGGAGGAGGAAGAGGTGCTAGGAGGAGGGTGCTGGGAGGAAGAGAAGAGGTGCTAGGAGGAGGAGGAGAGGTGCTAGGAGGAGGAGGAAGTGCTGGGAGGAAGAGGGAAGAGGTGCTGGGAGGAAGAGGTGCTAGGAGGAGGAAGAAGAGGTGCTGGGAGAAGGAGGAAAGAGAAAGCTGAGAGCCAATATACTAGACGAAGCTGACAGGAAGGGAGAGAGAGAGAGAGGAGAGGGGGAGAGAAAAAGAAAGAGAGAGGGAGGGAGAGAGAGAAAGCTTCCCCGGTAGTGTTGAAGTCTACGTTTGAACAAGATTAGTTGAGGGAAAGATGGAGGGAGGGAGAGAGAGAGAAAAAGGAGGATTGAGAAAGAAAGGAGGGGAGAGTGTAATAGAACGCGCGAGAGAGAGTGAAAGAGAGAGATGTAAATGCTCTTCAATATTGTGTTTCTCCTTGTTTCTCTCTCTCTCTCTCTCTCTCTCTCTCTCTCTCTCTCTCTCTCTCTCTCTCTCTCACGCCTCGTTGTCCGCCGTGAATGAAATAAACACACACATTAACGCTGTGTGATACTAACTGTATGAACAGACAAAGAAATACAACAGGCTGAGGATAACGTCACGATAACCGAGTATTAACGACTTGAAGGATACCTAACCTAACCTAACCTAACCTAACCTAACCTAACCTAACCTAACCTACCCTAACCCTACCCTAACCCTACCCTACCCTACCCTACCCTACCCTGACTAGAATCACCGGGAAGATAACAGTTACAAGCAAAATAACTTAAGTGAAAACAGCGGCTTTAAAAACACCACAGGTCCGGTGCTGGTCGCTTTGGCTGAAGGTGAGGGGAGAACGCCACCGGGGAATTTGTGTGTGTGAGGGGAAAGTGAGAGGAAAATAAGGAGAATGGGAGGGGAGTGAGAGGGTGAGGGGAAATAGGGAGGAAGTGAAGAGAATCAGAGAAGTGTTTAAGGAAAGTGAGGGAAAGGGAAGAAGAAGGGAGGGAAAAAAAGGAGGTAAAAGAGAAGAAGAGGAAGACATAACTGGTGAAATAGGGCAGTAGTAGTGAGGTGGTGGCAGCGGTAGTGAGGTGGTGGCAGCGGTAGTAGGTCAGGTGGTGGCAGCGGTAGTGAGGTGGTGGCAACAGTAGGTCACGTGGTTGCAGCAGTAGTAGGTCAGGAGGTGGCAGCAGTAGTAGGTCAGAAGGCAACAACAGTAGTGTCAGGTGGCAACAACAGTAGGTCAGGTGGTGGCATCAGGTGGTGTCAGCAGTCGTAAGGTGGTCAGGCGAGTAGGGGGCTGACGACCCACCGTGTTTTATGGTAACTAAATCTTCTGGAATCTGGACCACACTGAAGAAGAGACGAGGAAGAAGAGGAGGGGGGAGGAGGAGGAGAAAAGGAAGGAAGACTTGCCGGACACTGACGTAGGGGAAAGGAAAGTGGAAAGAGGAAAGGATGCTGATGCAGGAGGAAGAGGAGGAGGTGGAGGAAGCAAATAACCGTTGTATAAGGAAGATGGTGGATGGAGGATGGAAGACAATGGCTAGAAGAAGAAATTTGGGGAAGGATGTCACTAGATGGAGGAGGAGGAGGAGAAAAAAGAGGCCATAGGCTAAGAAGGAGAAAGAAAAGAAAGGAAATAAGGGAAGGAGGATACTATTGAGGAAGATGAAGGGTAAGGAGAAGACGGAAGACGAGGAAGGGAAGAGAATGATAAAGAGAAGGAGAAGGAGGTAGAGCTGAAGGAGGCAGTGGTTGAGGAAGAAGATGCTACACCACAGTATATACTCCTTAAGGTGGTGGCCAGGTGAGGCAGGTGGTGGAGATCTTCCCTCCTCATACACCTGAGCCATCACAGGTAAACACTGACGAGGAAGGTGTTTAGGTGGACGTGGCCAGGTGATGGTGATTCTGTAGTGTGTGTGTGTGTGTGTGTGTGTGTGTGGGTGGTGAAGGGTGATGGTGCACACGTAGTTAGGATGCAGGTATAGTGCGCCACACGTGATGGGCGGCACCACACTCAACCAGCGGGATAGAAAGGAGAAAATCATGGAAATTATCCCACATTTTGTGCCTTATGTTTCTGTCGCCAACTTGCCCACACAATATACCTGAGAAATGAGTGCGGGGATACCTGAGACACACACGAGATAACGAAGAGTGAGACACAAGAGATAACGAAGAGTGAGACACACACGAGAATATTATCAGTCACAAGATAACGAAGAGTGAGAGACACACGAGATAACGAAGAGTGAGACACACACAAGAGATAACGAAGAGTGAGAGAGACACACGAGAATATTATCAGTCACAAGATAACGAAGAGTGAGAGACGCGTATAAGAAAATTTACACAAAATATAAAAAAGTAGTGAGAGAGACACATGATGAACACAGTCATAACACAGACCAGAACCAAGAATGAAAAGCAGATTATTTTACCATACATCTCACGTTACTGTGATTGATAAATGATTGGTGACTGGTATCGTGGTAACTGGCTAATGCTGATACGAGGAGATGAATAAATTGATTGATCAGCATCAGAGAGGAGGTTTTATGGATGGAGACATGTATACAGGTAGTGATGTATGTTTCTATATGTATATAACAACTTTTAGGTGAATAAATGAATATACAGACAAATTAATATGAAAATCAAGATGAGGAACATGATTCTGGACAGGTATGTCTGTCAGGTAGGGTTCAGTTATTAAAAGTGAGTAATTGAACTAGAGGGCAGTTATGTTTCCATTAACCTGAATAGATCGTGTGTGTGTGTTTATATATATATATATATATATATATATATATATATATATATATATATATATATATATATATATATATATATATATATATATATATATATATATATATATATATGTAAACTCCCTGAGCTACAAGGTCCCTATGCCGAGGGTAATTAATTACATCAACAAAGGCAGAGTGTGGTGGTGGCGGTGTTGGTCGATCTCACAACACAACACACAATAGGCCGCCACTATTAATCTACCTTGAGGTGGCAAAACCTTAAAAACTCTGACTTAGGCGTCTCACCTGCAGCTTGTTGGCACTGAAAGACGAGAACACCTGTAATCAAGAGTCTTGTCAAGTCCTGAGACACACACACACACACTCTTAATCTTTCATTCTTGAACCAATGTCAACGAGGTAACTGGTTAACGCTAGTTCACTGTGGTGTTGAGTGAAGCGACCGATGAGCGTTAAAAAGTGGTAAAGAAAAATCACACCACTAAGACTCAGGACGGTGTGAAGGAAGACCTCAGCAGTAACACCATCAGGAGAACCAGACGAAGTTATATGCGACGAACTGGAATACTAAGAACGAGCGCCTGTAAGGAAGACCCATAGAAGAACAACAACTTTAACGCAGGTATCCACGACCTCTGGCACAAGACCCGTAGAAAATAGTCCGAGAAGAGGAGATGGACAACTCCCGTCAAGTCCAAGGGATGAAATCTGCCGGCAGCCAATACCCGACCAAGAAGAGAGAGAGAGAGAGAGAGAGAGAGAGAGACTGACTCCCCAACACTCAGGAAAAACAGAGGCGGGGAGCGTCAGGAATGGAGGAAGCCATCGGCGTCACACTTTGCTGCGTGAGGTGAGTAAGTGATATTGGCAGACTGTACAACCTTCCCCCCATCCTACACCACGCGCGCCGATACTCCACTCCGCCTTTACCACAGTTATATTGATCCAAGATTTTTCGTTCTGTCTTTTCTGTACATGACTGACTGGATGGTGACTGGAAAGGTATTGGTGATTCTGTGACTGACTGGATGATGACTGTACAGGTGTAGGTGATTCTGTGACTGACCGGAAGGGTGTTGGTGACTGTGACTAAGTGGATGATGACTGGTGATCCATATATGTACAGTACCCGCTGCCTCGCCTGGACTTAGTGCAAAGAACCCAAAAATAATTCATCCAGGCGTTTGTTTTTTCAGTCTTTCCTGTGAGCCATGGTGCAGTGACTGGAAAATTATATTGACCATGATAAATTTCGATGATTCAATCGTCTGTTGGTGGCTAAAGGATTTAATTATTTATCATGGAAGCTTTTCATTACATTTTCTTTCTTTTTGTGTGCATTTTAGTTGTTCCCTAGATGAGGGTGGCTATTAGGAAGGTTTAGGTTAGGTTTGGTTTAGGTTAGGTTCGGTTTAGGTTAGGTTCGGTTTAGGTTAGGTTCGGTTTAGGTTAGGTTCGGTTTAGGTTAGGTTCGGTTTAGGTTTGGTTCGGTTTAGGTTAGGTTCGGTTTAGGTTAGGTTCGGTTTAGGTTAGGTTCGGTTTAGGTTAGGTTCGGTTTAGGTTAGGTTCGGTTTAGGTTAGGTTCGGTTGTCAGTACGTGCTGTTGGTGACTGCTCCGTGGACAATGTTCACTCGCTCACTCGGGAATACATTTCACGAGAGAAAAAACAGATTCTGCTGTGTAATTTTTTTTTTTTTTTGCGATTTGCAGATCAAGTGAGCCCCTATTCCACTAGACCCCAGACTAATCTAATTATTAACACTGAGGGCTATTACGATTGGGGCCCTCTTCGGATTGGGACACATTTCATCATCATCATCATCATCATCCTCTCTCTCTCTCTCTCTCTCTCTCTCTCTCTCTCTCTCTCTCTCTCCTTACTTCTTCATATTGCGATCTCACTTAATGAGTTCCTATTCGCTGTTTACTCTGTTCGTTCAAATACACTCTATTTACTTCAACCTTCCTCTTATGCCATATTTACCTCAACCTTTCATTTCTGCTCTACTTCCATCTTTATCCAGTCTTCTCTTTACACTTCAGTTTGTTTCATTTATCTTCATCTTGTTTCTCTCGGGATGGTTTGTTTACCAAGTTTCCTGACACCCTTGTTATTATTCCCGTCTTTCATCTATCTTTATTATTCTCCTCTCTTCCCTCTATCATTCTGCTAACACTCTCTCTTATTATTGTATCTCTTCCTCCTTCTCTTGCCTTCTTCTATTCCTATTCCTGTTCTTCCTCCTCCGCCTCTCATCTCTCATCCGCTTTGCCAAACTTCGCCAATAAATTCGTTTTAGTACTTTCCTGTTGCTCTCCTGATAGGCAGAGTTTATCTTCATTTCTTACGTATTATCGTATTAAGGTCGAGAGAGAGAGAGAGAGAGAGAGAGAGAGAGAGAGAGAGAGAGAGAGCTTTATGTCAGCACAATAAGATCAAGAGATAAAGTTGCCTCAGACACCTAAAGCTTCAGGTGTGTTGAGTCTCAGTCTTCAGGCGGAAGGAATTCCTATGCATGCAAGTTGGCATCAACTTCTTGTATCTTTTAACATTTTCTGGCACCATCGCTGCTGCCACCGCCGCTGCCATCATCTCCTCCACTTTCTCCGCCGTCAATGCTGCCACCTTCCCCGCCTTTACCATCTCCTGTGCCGCCATCGCCTCTGCCACCTCCGCTGCCCCTTTCATCGCTTCTACCACCACCTCTGCCACCCCCGCAGCCTCTACCGTCGCCTCTACCACCACCTCTGCCACCACAGTCATTACCTCTGCCACCACCACCGCCATCAGTGTGCTGGTTGGGTGGCGCCTTACACCATCAGCTCTTATCCAGACTAACATAGACACTGTTATTACCTAAGAGAGAGAGAGAGAGAGAGAGAGAGAGAGAGTGTCACTGTGTTTGCTATGAGGTCCTGCTCACGAAGTTTTAAATAAAGAGTGACGTCATATCCAGACAAGTTAATCCTCCACTCAGGATAATCTAGGAGGCCGTCGAGTAATTTCACCAGCCAGTGAGTGATCTTCATATTCAAGTGTGACCTTCATTTCGAGTTTGACCTTGACTGTCTTAAGGGGGATAATCAAACCAAATGTCAATATTCTAGTTCTCAGACAGACAAATGAACAGACATACGAAGAGACGGATGGCGACTGTCTGATCGTTCAAGTGGGCGATATTGAAACGTGGTATTGATGGGTTATTGTGCTTGCTTTACCTAGGTGACTCTGACCAGTTGACTCAGGCCAGGTGACTCAGACCAGGTGACTGACCAGGTGACTCTGACCGGGTAACTGACTAGGTGACTCAGGCCATGTTACTCAGGCCAGGTGACTCAGGCCATGTTACTCAGGCCAGGTGACTCAGGCTATGTGACTCAGACCAGGTGCCGCAGACCAGGTGACTCGGGCTAGGTGACTCAGGTAGACAAGGATGTGACACAAGGAGACTTCACCACCAGTGCCTCTCGCCTTGGGAACATTGTCTGAGACGTAAACACTTGTATGTCAATCATTGGTCGACACAAACGAGAAAAAAAAAAGTAAAAAAAAAAAAAAAAATAAAATGATATCCTTTACCTGTTCTTGTGAAACTCTTACACCTGTATTTAAAGATAATGACAGTATTGGTGATAATAACGAGAGGTTTATGCCACAGTTGGTCCACAGAAACAAAGGAACATCAACAGTGGTCCAGGATTTCTTATGATAGTTACAGTGATAAACTTTGTGAGGCTCCTAATACCTAACTGTCCCTTGAGCCTCTAACACCATCCACCCACACGACAACAGCCAGTGTATCAGGGTGTACGAACCTTGTAATGCCACACCCTGTAATCCGGGGAGAACAACTACACTAACTTATCTTTGTGTGTCAAGGAGTGTGTTGGCAGGGGCGTGGTATCCTCTGTCGGAGTGTGTTGGCAGGGGCGTGGTATCCTCTGTCGGAGTGTGTTGGCAGGGGCGTGGTATCCTCTGTCAGGTGTGTTGGCAGGGGCGTGGTATCCTCTGTCAGGTGTGTTGGCAGGGGCGTGGTATCCTCTGTCGGTGTGTTGGCAGGGGCGTGGTATCCTCTGTCAGGTGTGTTGGCAGGGGCGTGGTATCCTCTGTCGGAGTGTGTTGGCAGGGGCGTGGTATCCTCTGTCGGAGTGTGTTGGCAGGGGCGTGGTATCCTCTGTCGGAGTGTGTTGGCAGGGGCGTGGTATCCTCTGTCTTCCACGTTGACATTGTTGTAGTGATTATATCTGACACACATGAGAGCATTTCTGTCTCTGGTTTTCACTTCCAATATACATCAATGTTTCAACGTGGAGTGACTGGATTTGTGTGGCATCAGAGAAGAAGCTCACTGGACCACCATCAGCCTCGCACCGTAAAGAGAATTTGGATGTATGTTTGTTGAACGTATTTTCTTTACATGTTTTATATTTTAATGCATTTGTTCGTTAAAAACCCATCAAGTGATACAGACTCACACTGTTTACATGTTATAACGAGCGACTCACTGTTGACACTTTACACAAGAACCAAATTCCAAATCTGATAAAATGTTTAAAATGTTGGAGTGATGTTTACAGTTGTGAGAATGATTTGCAAGTTTGTGTTGTGTTTGTTGATGCTTTTAACATATTACAAAGATTTTGACAGATAAACATTTTGTGACGTTAAAACTTTGGCTATTTGTTGACGTCAGAGATTAATCTTAAACACAGAACAGCTTTTTCTAGACCAGTTTTCAGCGCCTCTGGGGGGATTATACTTAAATCTTTAAATAGTACCGTTTCAGTATGCAATTTCCCACAGGTAAGATACCACATTTAACAGGTAATTCTAGTAAACAAATACACACAGGTCACCAAAACAAAAACACAGTACAAATGACTTCACAAATTAAACGCCTTAGTGGGAATGACATCACGACCCGACACCAAATACAGAATCGAAACCTCTTGCAGTACGTGTGGTCGAGGCGTAGTGAAGGTAGTACGTGTGGTCGAGGCGTAGTGAAGGTAGTACGTGTGGTCGAGGCGTAGTGAAGGTAGTACGTGTGGTCGAGGCGTAGTGAAGGTAGTACGTGTGGTCGAGGCGTAGTGAAGGTAGTACGTGTGGTCGAGGCGTAGTGAAGGTAGTACGTGTGGTCGAGGCGTAGTGAAGGTAGTACGTGTGGTCGAGGCGTAGTGAAGGTAGTACGTGTGGTCGAGACGTAATGAAGGTAGTACGTGTGGTCGAGGCGTAGTGAAGGTAGTACGTGTGGTCGAGGCGTAGTGAAGGTAGTACGTGTGGTCGAGGCGTAGTGAAGGTAGTACGTGTGGTCGAGACGTAGTGAATGTAGTACGTGTGGTCGAGGCGTAGTGAAGGTAGTACGTGTGGTCGAGGCGTAGTGAAGGTAGTACGTGTGGTCGAGGCGTAGTGAAGGTAGTACGTGTGGTCGAGGCGTAGTGAAGATTGTGTAGTCTCCGCCTGCCGTACTGCCTCCTCCCATACCACCTTCTTGGGCTAACAATCTCGTCTAATGGAACAGTCAGGGCAGTGTAGTTCCTCCTATTAATTCGGGTGTTGTTTGGTGCCGTGTGTCTGAGCCAAAATAGACGTGATTGTGGGGTTATGTTTGGATGGTATTTTTGTATATGCATGTTTCCACGAAAGGTTGTACACACACACACACACACACCACACACACACACACACACCACACACACACCACACACACACACACTACATAAAGTGTTTGTTATCAGTGTTGTGACCAAAACATCAGGTGTGGACGACCTCCTCTTTCCCACCTCCTCCTTCACCTCCCTCCCTCCCTCACCTCCTCCTCACTTCCTTCCCTCCTCCTCACCTCCTCCTCACCTCCTCCCTCACTGCCCTCCTTCACCTCCTCACCTCCCTCCCTCACCTCCCTCCCTCACCGCTTGACACAAACTGCAAATTGACGATAAATATAACTTTGGCCGCTGAGTGTTGGTGTGTGAGAGTGTGTTGATGGTGTGTGAGAGTGTGTTGATGTGAGAGTGTGTTGATGGTGTGTGAGAGTGTGTTGATGGTGTGTGAGAGTGTGTTGATGGTGTGGAGAGGTTTGATGGTGTGTAGAGTGTGTTGATGGTGTGTGTGAGAGTGTGTTGATGGTGTGTGAGAGGTTGATGGTGTGTGAGAGTGTGTTGATGGTGTGAGAGTGTGTTGATGGTGTGGAGAGTAAGTTGATGGTGTGTGAGAGTGTGTTGATGGTGTGTGAGAGGTGTTGATGGTGTGAGAGTGTGTTGATGGTGTGTGAGAGTGTGTTGATGGTGTGTGAGAGTGTGTTGATGGTGTGTGAGAGGTGTTGATGGTGTGTGAGTGGATGGTGTGAGAGTGTGTGTTGATGGTGTGTGAGGAGTGTGTTGATGGTGTGTGGAGAGTGTGTTGATGGTGTGAGAGTGTGTTGATGGTGTGTGAGAGTGGTGGATGGTGTGTGAGAGTGTGTTGATGGTGTGTGAGAGTGTGTTGATGGTGTGTGAGAGTGTGTTGATGGTGTGTGAGGAGGTGTTGATGGTGTGAGAGGTTTGATGGTGTGTGTGTGAGAGTGTGTTGATGGTGTGTGTGGAGTGTGTTGATGGTGTGAGAGTGTGTTGATGGTGTGTGGAGGTTGATGGTGTGTGTGAGAGTGTGGATGGTGTGTGAGAGTGTTGATGGTGTGTGAGAGTGTGTTGATGGTGTGTGAGAGTGTGTTGATGGTGTGGAGAGTGTGTTGATGGTGTGTGTGAGTGTGTTGATGGTGTGTGAGAGTGTGTTGATGGTGTGTGAGAGTGTGTTGATGGTGTGTGAGAGGGGTGTGTTGATGAGGTGTGAGAGTGTGTTGATTGTGATGTGATTTATACTTAGTATTCTCTCTCTATCTCACTCTTTTCCCACTGCATTCTCTAACTCACTATCTCTCCACTATGTATCTCTCACTCACTATCTCTCCCACTATGTATCTCTCACTCACTATCTCTCCCACTATGTATCTCTCACTCACTATCTCCCACTATATGTATCTCTCACTCACTATCTCTCCCACTATGTATCTCTCACTCACTATCTCTCCCACTATGTATCTCTCACTCACTATCTCTCCCACTATATGTATCTCTCACTCACTATCTCTCCCACTATATGTCTCTCCCTATCTCTATCTCTTCCACTATCTCTCTCACTCACTATTACTCGACCGGACAAGAAAAACAAATATGGTCGATTTTCCGATCCAGAACCTGCAAATAACATCCCTAGTGCCTGTGAGAGCCCACTTTACTCAGCCTCACGGGGAAACTGCTATAACATCCTACATGTACTCAGCCTCACGGGGAAACTGCTATAACATCCTACATGTACTCAGCCTCACGGGGAAACTGCTATAACACCCTACATGTACTCAGCCTCACGGGGAAACTGCCATACCACCCTACATGTACTCAGCCTCACGGGGAAACTGCCATACCACCCTACATGTACTCAGCCCCACGGGGAAACTGCCATACCACCCTACATGTACTCAGCCTCACGGGGAAACTGCTATAACAACCTACATGTACTCAGCCTTTCTTTGGTTAGGTTAGGTTATAGGTTAGGTTAGAGGTTAGATCAGGTTAGGTTAGGTTAGGTTAGGTTAGGTTAGGTTAGAGGTTAGATCAGGTTAGGTTAGGTTAGAGGTTAGATCAGGTTAGGTTATGTTTTGTTATATATTTTTGTCCACTGCTAAATATGCTACACTGTTTTATATATACACTGTGTTATATAATCCTACACAGTATATATTTTATAACGTTAGGCGCCGACACACAGATGTATAATGTACCGTTGACACAATCCAGCCATCAGTTTACCGGGACGGGCCGATAAAGTGAACCAGATGTAGGTTACTGATCGAGACGGTGGTGTTATGTGGATACGGTCCCATACCTTGGTCCATTTAACGATGGGTCCCATAAGGTCTCTCAAGGAAACTGTATTAAATGGTCTCTTTGGTGGAGGAAGGGGATGGATGGGAGGGGAGGAAGGAAGGGGGAAGGGAAGAGGAGAAGGAGGGAAGGGGGAAGGCGGGAGGAGGGCATGGGGATTGGAAGGGAGTGAAGGGGGCATGAGAGGAGGGAGGGAAGGGAGGGAGAAAGCGAAAGCAGAAGGAAGAGAGGGGATAGATAGGAAAAAGCGAAAGAGAGAGAGAGAGAGAGAGAGAGGCTGGAAGAACAGGACTTTTCGGTCTTAATAAACAACAACAGCAACAACAACAACAACAACACAGTCTTCATGATGCAGGAAGTGTACACGAAGGAGCCCTAATGTATTCCATGTCTGTCTGTCTGTCTGCGACCTCTGTCTCCGTGTGTCTGAGTGTCTGTTGTGTGTGTGTGTGTGTGTGTGTGTGTGTGTGTGTGTGTGTGTGTGTGTGTGTGCGTGCGTGTGCTTTATCCATTTGCTTTCTTCATCAGCTGTTTGTTGGTAATACCAGTACTTGCATTCTCTCTCTCTAGCAGCACACACACACACACACACACACACACACACACACACACACACACACACACACACACACACACACACACACACACACACACACACACACACACACACACACACACACACCTTAACAGCACGCTAGCCTCAACAGCAGCTGCAGCAGGGAGCCAAGGTTTTATCTTGGCCAGTATCAGAGAGCAACTTGCAGCCGCCAAGTTAAAGATGCACGTGCTGGAGGCCTCCCCGTCTGCCTGGAGGATTGGCACGGTGGGTGAGGGGGATTGGGATGGAGGATAGGGGGATTGGGATGGAGGATAGGGGG
This sequence comes from Homarus americanus, assembly GCF_018991925.1. Taxonomy (NCBI): domain Eukaryota; kingdom Metazoa; phylum Arthropoda; class Malacostraca; order Decapoda; family Nephropidae; genus Homarus; species Homarus americanus. The sequence goes on along the minus strand of NW_024713619.1, from coordinate 11,000 downwards.
ATTGGGGTGGGAGGGATATAGGGGATTGGGGGTGGAGGATAGGGATTGGGGGTGGAGGATAGGGGAATTGGGGTGGAGGATAGGGGATTGGTTAGTGGGTAGGGGGTTTGACAGAGGGGAGGCAGATGGATTGAAGGAGGAGGAAGATTAGCGTGGTGGTAGAGGAATTAGAGGAGGAGGAGAATTGGAATGGGATGGGATGTATGGATGGATGGAACTCAAGGAGTTAGAGGGATTAGGACTGTTTGGGTTCTTAAGATGAAGATAGGCCAGAAGGGTTGGGATTGTAAAAGAAACAACTGTGAGATGGAAGAAGATTAGGCTGGATTGAGAGAGAGAGAGAGAGAGAGAGGAGTAGCTGTTAAATCCCCTCTCCTTTAAGTCAGAGTTTTATCTTCTATATTGAGATGAACGCTGATGTCGAGAACGCATTTGATTCACTCCCGTGTTTTATGTCTCAGCTAAAAGTGATTTGGGGGGGGGCGTTCTTGCGAGCTGCTTTTCTCTCATTGCGTTTTTTTTTCGTAATTTTGTTTTGCATTAGAGAGAGAGATAGAGAGAGAGACACAGAGAGAGAGAGAGAGAGAGAGAGAGAGAGAGAGAGAGAGCTGACATACTTAGGGTAAATAGTTCATCCTTGTTTTGTTATCCGAGGCGTCGAGAACTTTCCAGGTCCAGAGTTTGGGGAAAGTCCTTGGCTAAACCTTGAGTGTTCCAGCATGCATGACGTGATGAGAGAGAGAGAGAGAGAGCAGGACTGAACTGAGAACTAGGGAGAAATCTGAGAACTCCAGCAACAGAAAAAGAACCCTAGAAAATAGAACTAAGAACCCCAGGAACAGAACAGAAGAAGACCATAACTCAGAACGCTCGGGATGTATCTAAAAACGCCCTAGACGGTGATGTGAACTCTCCCGATAGATAATATGAGAACTCTCGGGATTTTGCTGCGCTGAGGCGAAACTCTCATCTCGCAAAACTCTGGGCGAAAGACGATGAACGTGCCCTCCAGCGCCAGTGTGTGTGTGTGTGTGTGTGTGTGTGTGTGTGTGTGTGTGTAAAAATGAAACAGTAATGGCCTAAGTTGGAATTGGTGTTCGATTATATTATAGTATACTGTTGGTGTGTATTTAGCCTGGTGAAAGACGATATAGTGTGTGTGGGGTGTTAGGGGGAAGTGGCGGGGGTGGGGGCTTGTGGGTGGGGGCTAGTGGGGTAAGTGTCTGTGTGGAGATCAGTGTGTGTGTGGGGTGTTAGGTGGGTGGGGGTAAATATGGGGTGGGGTGTAAGTGTCTGTGTGGAGATCAGTGTGTGGGGTGTTAGTGGGTGGGGTGGGGGCTATGGGGTGGGGTGTAGTGTCTGTGGATCGTGGTGGGGGCTAATGGGGTGTGGGAGTGTAAGTGTCTGTGTGGGAGGTCAGTGTGTTTGTTTAGGGGTCAGTTTGTGTGTGTGTGTTTGGTAGAATGTTTTCGTTTGTGACACTGTGTGTTTAGAATATCCCCCCTCTCCCTACCCCCATACCCCCTCGGCCTGGCAGGTACAGGATGGCCTGGGGACCTGCCAAGACTCACCAACAGTAAGAGCTGACTCGCCCGCGGAAGCTCCTCCCTCGCCTGCCGCAACCTAAATGCTTTTCCGTTTCATTAAGGAATTAAGAGAAAGAATAAAGTGTGTGTGTGTAAGAGAGTATAAACAAAAGACGACCCTCAGAATGAAGGAAGTGTAAGGTGATTTTCTCAAGATTGTTCTGAGAAACACCAATTCTTTCCTTGTATCGTATGGAACTGTTTTAAGAAAACCCTCCACGATAATTGCCCTTTTCCCTAATCTTTCTATTTTTTCCGGATTACTTTATTTCTTCATCACCGGAAATCTAGACTGGAAGACTTTGAGAGGAGGAGGAGGATGGGGGAGGAAGGGAGAGGGCAAGAGGGAAGGGGAAGGGGCAGGAAGGGAGAGGGCAAGAGGGAAGGGGAAGGGAAGGGGGGGGAGGAGTTGATGTCCTTCTGATTGTCTTAAGAAAAAACAATTATTTTGTTTTCTCATGGATCCTCTTCTGAAAATGTTACAATAGAAATGCATTTTTTTATTTTATCTTCAATTTTTCTGGTTTCCTTTTTTTTTCCCTTTATTGCGCAACACCGGCAGCTGAGAATAGAACAAAGAGGATGGCGGGAGTCTCGCTCTTTACTAAATATTTTATTATTTGGGTTGACTTTTATTCAGACATATAGGATCAATTATTTCTTCTCTCGGTCAGTCAGTCAGTCAGTCAGTCAGTCAGTCAGTCACTCACTCACTCACTCACTCACTCACACACACACACACGAATCAGCTGGAGTTAAACACAATATTCTCCTCAAGAGAGTTTCAGTCTTTATATTTTTCAAAGGATTTTCTCCTGTCATTCATTTATGTTATTGGGAGATCCGTTTCCAATATTCTCAACCTATGAATATAAGTGTGTGTGTGTGTGTGTGGCGTGGGAGAGGCGTGTGAGGGGCGTGGGAGTTGAGGGGCCAGGCGAGGCGCGGTATATGACAAACACACCTGTTTTAGATAACGTACAACTCGTAGGTTGTCGAAGGATGTTACGGACGCACGCAATGAGCATACATACATACATACATACTTACGAGTATATTCACATGAAAATATATAAACACACACGTACTCGCAAAGTTAATTTTATACTTTTTTGGTCAAGTTCAGTAGAAAAAAAAACAGTAACGCGTGTCAGGTGAAGCGTTAACGTGTGTGTGTGTGTGTGTGTGTGTGTGTGTGTGTGTGTGTGTGTGTGTGTGTGTGTGTGTGTGTGTGTGTGTGTGTGTGTGTGTGTGTGTGTGTGTGTGTGTGTGTGATTTATGTACAGTCCGTGACCACTTCAGTAATCTTCTGAACTTGGATTATCTTGAATTTTGTTTTTGTTTTTATCTAATTCACTTAAAATTTTATACAGGTAAGTGGACATAGATTTAACAGGCAGGCTGAGCTATGTAAAGAAAGGTCATGACTTGTACATTGTTTATATCTTTGGTGTGGAGTTCTGGGTGGGCTGTGTTGATTGGCCCAATGCCTGACACCTTTCCTACCTGACTGACTGACTGACTGACTGAATCTTTGACACGATTTTTCACCTGTCACTTTTTTTCTTGTTCTTGTTTCTATTTGTGTTGTCATTCCTTCCTTCTCCCGTGTTCTTATTCTCTCTTTCTTCTTCTCTTAATTGTTTCTCCATTTAACAGTTATTTACTCAGGTTACACATCAGGTGGGAGCTACAGCCAGTACCACCACCTGCTCTACCCTGAAAGGATTTAGGAAGAAAGTTGGGATAAGAGGAGAATTATTGCGCGTTGGTTCGGTTGTAAGTCAGAGTTGTGTGTGTGTGTGTGTGGTAGAGAGGTAATACTGATACCTGGTCCTCCTGTGCCATGGTTCCATCCCTCGCCACTATCACGGGGAGTTAATCTCATCTCTGATAACTCCAGCAGCTGGGCGATATTTTCAGGACAAACTTTCCTCTATTATTTATCGGGACAAGTTTGGCAAACACGTCATAGACTCTGAAGAAATGTCTAAAGTTTGATTAAGAGGCGAATATCCGCATATTATAACGCTTATATATTTATTTACTGAAGACACTGTACTGTAATGTGTGGTTGTGTATTTGGCGACCTGTGGTGTAATGGTCAGCATCCTCGCCTCGCAAGCGAGTGGACCCGAGTTCAATCCTCGGGCAGGGTGAAACTATGGGCAAGTTTCTTTACGCCATTTGCCTCTGTCTACCCAGCAGTAATTGGGGACCTGGATGTTAATTTGTGGATCGTGTTCCGGGGTAATGGTTAGCCAGTGCAGTTGGCGAGTTGTCCGGCCTTCTCGGATTATTCCTTGACACTGGGTCCTGCAACTCGTTAACTTAAGGTGTGGGTGTTGTGTTGGCAACAGCTTCTACACCTTAAACAAATTCACGCCTAGGTGGCCCTTGGGCCGGCCATCCTCGTTACACGAGAGGCAACCATTATTATTTGGCTCATGACGTTACAGAAGAGTAGAGATAATAATTGTGTATTTCAGAGACTTGCCTTTGGTGAGTGTTTGGTGACTGCAAGAGAGAGAGCATATGATGGCTGTCAGAACGTAGGCGGGTCTCTCTCTCTCTGAAAGCGTGAGCACAACAACCAACATATAAAGGTTACTAGTTACGCCACATTAGTTCACCTGTGTTCACTGACCACAAACACAGGGGACGTTGCGTACCCTTTGATGAGAGAGAGAGAGAGAGAGAGAGAGAGAGAGGTCGCCTGCGGTCTCATCACGGTACCAAAGACAGAAAGCAAATTTGTTCCTCTCTGTGCGGTATTTTTAGTGCCTTTGGTAAACACGGCTAAAAGGATTCATTATCGCCATTTTTGCCGCGTTATCTGAGAAGTAATTTAAGTACCAGGGACAGCTATCACATTCTGTTCTATCATTATATAAGTATTTTGTTCGTGTTTTCATGTCACCTGTGTGTTAATTAGGACAGGTGTGAGAGAAATAAGATGCTGATTAAATTTATGTTCGTGTTTTTTTTTGCATTCGTCATGTGATGTTTGATGTCAGTATAATTGTTAATTGTTAGAAGATAAATTTATTGTGTGTGTGTGTGTGTGTGTGTGTGTGTGTGTGTGTGTGTGTGTGTGATTTTTTTAACTCTCGTCAACGTAACATTTGACCTTATATATATCTTTTGGTTTCAAGTTCACAATACTCAATTTGCTGTCAGTAAATATTCAATGCCTCTGTGAAACCTAACCTAACCTAACCTAACCTGATTACAAGAGATTAACCTTTTTCCTGTTTTCCCTGTGAGGTAATATATAGAGTTATCAAATATAGCTCAAGGTGAATTAACAGTGACCTTTATTTACCTCCTGTTGCTATATTTGGTACTTGTATTGGGAACAGGTTGGAAACAGGAAGTAATGTGTAGTGTAGTTTTAAAGCAATGAGGTCGACGGGATTGTTAGCACTATCATATGTAGTTATTGTTGGATTGGAGCCCCCCCCCCCTCACCCCCCGTCCCGCGTTTTAAAAGTTGAGGTAAAATAATTAATGCCCCTTTGGTTCCTGGTCAGGTCAAGGCTCTTTATGTACGTAACATAACAACCGGTAAAAAAGGTGTTGTAATAATTTTGTTTTAGAAATTATGACACAAAGAGCAAAGGATTTTGACAACCCTACCGAGACAATAGGAGTCGTAGTGTTTATTTATTTTAATTCATTGGACCCTTTCGTAAAGATACATTTTGAAGCGAGTGTATACATGTGTAGTATTAGTGTGTGTGTGTGTGTGTGTGTGTGTGTGTGTGTGTGTGTGTGTGTGTGTGTGTGTCGTCAAGCTGGCAGGGATACTAACCATGAAACAATACCAATTTGTCAACACTAAATCATATTTTCATGAGCCTGACAAGTTTATTGCAGTCTCCCGTCAGGCATTATTGTGTGAACCAACTTTACCACCCGCGCTCCCTGACTTACCAACCCCATATATCAAACACTGTGACGGTGGGTTTCAGAGGCGTATTGCACCTGACCAGCATATAAATGGAAGCATTATTCAGAAGACAAAATTCTCTCTCTCTCTCTCTCTCTCTCTCTCTCTCTCTCTCTCTCTCTCTCTCTCTCTCTCTCTCTCTCTCCAATAAACAATGAGGGTTCGGGTAGAGAATATACACATTCATTAATCAAGTCGTTGTTTGTGTACCATTGATCGGGTGCCCGTATATCAACATTGGTCATAGATAGTAATTATATCAGCATCTATGTTGGGGGCGTACGGCGACCCTCCTCCGCCACCCTCTCCATCTTCCGTCATTTACTCCCTCTTCCGCCACCATCTCCCTCCTCCGTCATTCCTCCACCAATCCCTCCCTCCCTACACTTTCAACACCCACAGGAGAGCTTCACCCGGCACATTTACAGCGACCTTTGTTATTTCTGTTTCCCCCCTAATGATTCTATAATGTATTACAGCGCTTCAATAATCCTGGTTTTAAGCTCGTAATGTTGAGTCAGCTCAGGCAGTAGTCGCCAGGTAATAAGAGAAATACATGTGTGTGGTTGTGAGGGCAGCCAAGCCTCTCACTACACTCCTCCACACTGTCTCCCTCTTCTCTCCACAACTTCCTTTACTCTGTCCTCTCCCGTTCTTCTCGGTCTTCCTCTTCTCTCCTCCTCTTCTCGGTCTTCCTCTTCTCTCCTCCTCTTCTCGGTGAGTTGTTCCTCTGCACTCAGGGGCAGATGTGGCCATATCCCCTAAAACTCCCTCCGCCTTACCTGCTCACTCAGCAGATCGTCGTATCACGGTCAAGCACCTGAAGCGTACAATATTTTTACCTGTCATAATGTCTGCTGGAGTTTGTGGAAGTTGTTGCTTCGATTTTTACCGTCGGAGTCAACCTTTTACTCCCCAGGTCACCTTACTGGAAGACTTTCCAACATTCTTAAGGTATTATTTCTCGAAGTGGGGATCATAGAACACGTGTAGCTGTGGTAGTCTCTCAGAGGTAATGGCGTTACTCTCTTAACCCGACAGATGAGTTTGGTAGAACTTGGGATTCAGTTAGATTGGGTTCTCTCATCTCCAGGTGGGGGAAAATTTTAAATTAAGAATATGTGTGAGAGAGCGGAGCCGTGAGTAACGAGGTGAAGCGTCGCCAGAGTTTTCCCCCTTGTGTTGAAAAGTCAGGTTTTACAATTACTGCCAGAAATGTGTGTCCATCCTCCGGGGCTGCACAACCAACTCTTGCTGGAAACGGAACGGAGATTGAGGACATTGCTGTGCCCTGAGTAAGGTATTTTTCACTTTCCTGAAGCGGCAGTTTACTGGAGGGCCGCTATGTATCAGGTCGGGCGCTGAGAGAGAAACCCTTCCGCTGCATGAGGGTGTTGATGGGGCCACACTGCCAGCCTCTGCAGGATAGGAATGGAAATGAGGAGATTGTTGTGGCTTCCGTGAGCTTCTCTTCAACACTTCAGTTACCACTCCCGTATATATCAAGACGACTGCTGGGATAAAAAAAGAAAAGGTTGGTGATATGATGAGATAATACGAGACAGCATTTCCAATATCCAAATTGGAGAACGGAACCTAACCAGAGAAGCTATCCAGTGTAAGAGGCTGACATATTTAACAAGATTTGGTGATGAAGAGTTTGTGATTTTGAAGATCTCGGCAGGTCAGGATATCACTCGGTCCTCTGGCCACATCTGAGACTGAGGACGTGGACGCGATATCACAGGAGATGTTCTTCACTTAGCGGAAGCAGCAGTTCAGTTGAGGGGGGCTGTCGTGCGTCCGAGGTAAACGGTGTGTGTTATTACGGTCTAGATAGGAACAGGATTTCATACTGTCAGAGGAACGGAGGCAAGGGGCTGTGGAAACTCTCTTGGTGGAAAAGTTTGGGTACGGACACACACACACACACACACACACACACACACAAAGGCGCCACTTCAGTGAGAGAGAGACAAAGAGGTCAACACACTCATACACACACACACACACACACACAGACACACACACACTCTTCTTACCGGTCTGCTGTCAGTATGCCCCAGCTAAGATAAGAAACAGAAAAAAAGTGACGTGATGGCGCCAACCGGTCGAGCTGTGAGAAGGGCTCCATAATTTCGTCAACATAGACTAGTGGAAACTGTTGCCATGTGGACGGTAATGGCGGACAGAGAGTTGAAAGAAACGCTCACCCAAACTTGCCAACCCAACTTTAGGATACTGCAGGCGACGACGACGAAGGAGGAGGAGGAGGAGGAGGAGCAGACGTGTGCCTTTCTTCGTATGTCCTCCACACACACACACACACACACACACACAATACACAGGTCAATAACTTCAGCAGCGCCTTCGTCAGCAGTAAAGATGAAAACCTCACCAGCCACCAGCAGAAGAAAGCAGTAGCAGGAGCAGTGAGGCCGTGAGTGACTGACCCCCCTTTCCTCTGACACCGACAACCGCTGACAGACACTCCCTCCAAACTTTTGTAGAGGTTGACCTTAAAATCCTGCAGTCCAAGCGGCGTTAGTCTCTGGTTTGACATCTCTTTAGTTTATTGCAAAATCCTCTCTCCCTCCCCTCACCTCCCCTCCCTCCCCTCCTCCTCCTCCTCCTCCCCCCTCCTCCCTCCCCTCCCCTCCTCCTCCCCTCCCCCTCCTCCTCCTCCCCTCCCTCCTCCCTCCTCCTCCTCCTCCCCTTCCTCCTCCTAGTTCCTTAATTTATTCCCCGAACTCAACTACCTCCCCACCACCCCGCGATATTTTTTTAAAGCTTTTGTTTATATATTTTGTTTTTTCTTCGTTGTATATTGACTTTTGTTTATCATTTCTCAAAGTTGGGGTTAATTCACATAGCTGTTTTACCTTTTGATAATAGTTCTTTTGTTAGTGATATTTCGTGGTTTTTGAGCTATTTTGTAAACTTTATCTTTTGTTGTAAGCTTTGGTTAAAAAAAAATAGCCTTTCTCTCGTAATATAACTACAGCTATATTAAGGTTTTGTTTTTGTTCATCATTCGTGTTATTTACTGTTATTTCTGAGAACATTAATTGAAGCACTAATTATTTTACCTCTTATGGAGTTATTTAGTTTGTATTTTCTTCTCAGTTTCTTTCAATAATACGACTGAAAATATCTCTCAAAAGCACTTGGGGGAAGGGGGTTATGATAATATGTTGATGTTACTGAATTATTTGGTGGTGACGGGGGGAAGTAATACCTAACCTAACCTAAGTCTAACCACCAGGATGATAATATTCTAATCTGGTAACATTAGCGACTTGTTGACGTTAAAAGCACTACTGCAGCGCTACGTATTAATTAATTATTATTTTTAGTTGTCTCTTTCTCTCTCTCTCTCTCTCTCTCTCTCTCTCCCCCTTTAATCAAGCTTACAATTAGTTAGGATATAATCTTATTAAAAACTCATTGTGTAGTAACTATTATTATTATAGGAGTGAGAATATATATATATATATATATATATATATATATAGTTTATATTTATATAACGACTGTGATATTCGTCTCCCATGTGTGTGTGTGTGTGTTTGTGTGTGTGTGCGTGTGTACGTAAAGCACTTCCTCTCATTACATGACCGCCACCAGCACAAACAACATCGTAAAATAAATATCTTTCCCCTCCTACCTGGGAAAAACAGCTGACAGCACAACAACAACAACTGCAATAACAAAATACAACAGAACACGACTTGCAATTAAACAACGACAAAAACAGTAAATAACACAAAGAGTTAACAGCTACGAAAAAGTAAAAATAGAGGAAAAGTAAACAAAAAACAAACAGTAAACCCCAAACAAACAGAGGTACAGGACGGTAAACATTGCAACAAGATGCTCAGTGCAAGAGCATGAATAGTTGCAAACATAAACATTTTTTTTTTTTTGCAATTTTTTCAACACTTTATCCTGTACACACTGCAAGAAAGAAAGAAAAGAAAGAAAGGTGAGAGAGAGAGAGAGAGAGAGAGAGAGAGAGAGAGAGAGAGAGAGAGAGAGAGAGAGAGAGAGAGATCTAGTACACCAAATGACATGACACCACAACCAAGGCAAACAAACAAAAATAAACAATTAAACAAACAAACAAACAAACATAAACAATTAAACAAACAAACACAGGCGTAAAACCAAAGCTAAATATTGCCACACGGCGTCTCCAGCAAGAACTGTAAGAGGAATAATACCATAAGGTTTTGCAATATTTTCAGGGATAATTCCGTTGCAAAATGTAGATGCTGTAAAGAGAAAAGATACAATGCTCCTTGTAGCAGAAGAACAAGCACACAAACAAACAAACAAACAAAACGATAAGCATCAGCGATAGAATTTGCAACATGCGATTCAGAGTATAAATGGCATGAATATTTACAACATTTCCGGAGATATTTCCGGTAGAAATTGTGAAACGTCCGGTCGATAAAAACCGTGCAATATTTCCTGGATCAGAACACTAAATAAATACTATTATTCATGCAAGGTTTATTTGCAACACTACTTAACTGATGACAAAAATATACAGTATAAGGCATTGCAATATTTCCATTAATGTTTACTTAATTAAAATGAAAACATCCGATAACTAAACAGTGTATTTGTCATCATAACAAAACACTAAACTAACAAATGAAACTCTGCAACGATTTAATTTGCAACATGATATTCATCCACGAGAAAAAAAAATATATGATTTTTGTTTTCAATATTTTCATCAATATCTCAAGAGGTACAAAATTGGCCAACATTCGGAAAACAAACGATGTGATCCTCTCCATAACCCAACTCTTGACACACACACACACACACACACACACACACACACACACACACACAGAAACGAAACTCCCGAACGATAAAATTTGCAACAAGGTGCTCAACTGCAAACCAAAAAAATATATATATATGTAGGAATAAATAAGATAAGCATTTGCAATATATCCAGCAATATCTCGGCTACAAAATGAAGAAATCCGGAGGAAGAGGAGGAGGAGGAGGAAGAAGAGGAGGCGTAGGAGGAGGAGGAGCAAGAGGAGGAGGTGGAGCACAAGGAGAAGGAGGAGAGACGAGGGGATGGGTGGGCTGGTTTATATGCAAGTGAATGCAGGAATATCTTGGAGGGTTGAAGGAAAGAAAAAACAAAGCCCAATATTTACGCCTCTCGATATCACGTCTTGTTCTGTCAGACACTTAAAGACGATGAAGAATGTCGTTACTCGTAGACACCATGCCGTTTGTCTTGTGTGTGTGAGGGAGAGAGAGAGAGAGAGAGAGAGAGAGAGAGGCAAAAATATCCTGAGAAAACGATAATATAACACGGAAGCACAACCGCGTCAATTAGTGTAATAATCTAGACGCTTCACCTCTACGCTTTTCCCCGTTTGTATCTAATCCTAATTGAACCCCAGGTAAAGGAAAGTATAAGAAAA